>NW_023494802.1:32911200-33188700 GCF_904425465.1 Colossoma macropomum | reverse complement strand
AGGTAGAATGTAAATTTCGAATAACAAGCCAACTTTAGCTTTGTTGAATTTCTTAAGTCATTTGTCTCAAACATGCAAATTTGATATTTGCCACAAAATGAGTGCACACTTTATTGAATATTATGGTAACTGCCTAACACCTTCATATTCTTTACTGTTTTTCTGTTGATTCTAGGAGAAGCTATTAAAGAACCCGTCCTCCGATAAGTGCCTCCACCTGAAGGATAACCAGATAATCATGAGCCCCTGTAACACAGAAGACTTTCACCAGCGCTGGGTGTTCAGTTGACCTCTCTTTCAGTCCACCTGACAAGCAAGGACATCTACACCCAATAGACCCCAAAGAAAGGACAGCTATAACTCAAGCTCATATGCTTAAATACATACTGTAGCTCACTCATTGTCTGAGTGAACTGACACAGAGTGGATAGTTTATATCCATGCAGTGGAACAACCAAAGACCTGCGTACTATGAATGTGGTGATATGTGACTCAGGGAAGACAAGCAGAGGCGCCATCTCTAAAAGTGAACGGAGCATGGGAGCGACTCGCCTGGCGGCAGTATTGTTTACATGCGGTGGCTCGGTGTGTGGTATCAACCTTCATGTTGTCCAAACTACTGCTTTTAAAGACACTGACCATTTTATTTATATTTTTATTTTTTAAGTCTGTGAGAAGGAAATATTTTTCGAATTATTGTAGACAAGGCAAATGGTCTTTATCTTGCCAACAAGACACTGTAGATATCATGTCATAAAATAATTTAGTTGTAAAGAATTAGTTATACAGAATCATACCTTGCCACAAGCCAAGGTTAAATTATCTATTCATCAGAATCCAGTGGAGAGTTTTGTGAAGTGAGATTTTTCAGTTGGTCAGTTAAAATTCCACCGTTTATTTTTTCCACAATTTTTTTAGAATTTGAAGGTGAGATGTAAACAAAGTCATTCAGAATAGTTTGATATGAAACGCTCCATTGTAGAGAAACTTGCTGACTCTTATTTACAACACAAATATAGCAATTTTATTTATTATCCAAAACAACCAAGGAACCTGTGAGTGTCTTCTGAGTCTTCATATGCAGTGCTGATGATGGTAAAGTAGTGGTAAATCCAAAAAACCATAATATTCTTTGAGGACTATTTTGCCCTGTGTGTACCTTGCTGCCCTGTATAGATTAAAAACGTGTAAATTGTAAAACCATGTCAGGCCTCAGGCAGCGTATTCATAACCATTTCATTTAACAGCTGTCTCTGAGGGAGCTTTTAGAGGCATTAAACACTTCAGACGTCTGGTTCCTATCACCTCCACTGTGAGCAATTCAGAGTATTTAGTGCATTTCTCTACTGTGGATCATTTCACAATAAACCGCTCTGAATGGTTTTGTTTATGTCTTAAAGATTAAATTATGCAGATGTTTTGAAAAGCAGTGGAATTCCCCTTTAAGTAAAGCTGAGAAATCATGTTAATCTAATGGAAATGTCTCTTAACTCTTCTACTGGGCAGATTACTTGTGAAATAAGTCAAAAAATGAATATTTTTGTCCTTATTATTATAGTTAAAGATCCCATATGACTTTTCTGTTCTCCCCTGTAACTGAGAGGGTGCAGTTTTTCTTTACTGGTGGAACAAATTAAGGGTTTTTTTGTTTTGTTTTGTTTTAATAAATGCCAATGATTTGTGGCCTTTTTTATTTTCTATATTTTTCCTAAAATATCCTGTATGAGCACTGTAAACAATGTGGAGGCAGTTTTGTTTTAGATGAGGTTAATAAATAAGGAAATGAAGGAGTAGATGCACTAGGCAACTCTTTAACCTGGTCAGTGTTTGGTTAATTTACAACAAAGATGTCCCTCTCTGTTTTTCTGCAGGTTGGTTTGAATGTGAAGAGTTTTAAAGAGCCCATAACATGGAAAATTAAATTTCCCTCACTTTTTTAAAATAAAAGGTTTTCATGTATGTATGTATGTATTTATGTATGTAATGGTACGTTTTAAAACATCATTCACTCCCCCTGTCCAAACATGAAAATAAATTACAAAAACAGGCTGCTTTGAATACACCAACTTTGTGATGTCATGGAAACCAATGCATTGATATATACCCATCTACAGCAGTGTAGCCCCTCCAATTGACTCTGACCTTTTAAAGAGTGTTTCAGATTGGACTACTTTATGAACACAGGGTGGCCAATCAGATCAGAGCTCTTTTACATGAATCAGTCTTAAAGGCACAGTAACAAAAACTTCCTGTGTAATTCTAAAGCCTATAGAGAGGTTGGAAACCGGTCCTGTATAAATTAATTGTTAATCATGACTGTTTGAGGTACATAAAAGCACACAAACGTCATAAGTAGAGCTCAGATGGGGAAAAAATTATAGAGAAAAAAAATGGAGGATATTGGCCCTTTAAACGCATTAAAAGCCGGCTGAGGAGCAGTTCTGCTGTCAGTGACATTGGCAGCAACAACGTCGCCTAAAACCGCAATGCTCATTATACAGCCAGGAGCGACAGATGGCAGCCTACGCTTTCTCTTAAAAAACAGACTTTCACAGGGAATTTTGAAGGTCTTTGCGTTACATGCATAATTCTGAGTTTGCATGACCTCAATTAAATCTTTGAATGACGCAGCCCTCAGCGCGCGCCACGCCAATCCTATTGGCTAGAAAGTCTGACTGAGTCAGCGAGGACTTCACCACGCGGTCTGTTTGTAGCGATTAGCGATGGGGATTGATTCACTTTACTCAACCGATTCCTTCCGTTCCAATGAATCGAACCTCCGAGTCAGCGATGCCCTGACTCAAAAATCAACTTTCGATTCAGCCAGTGAGTCAGATACTGCAGTTACTCATTGAAGGGGAAATCCACCAATATTTTAAAATGTTTGCGTAATAAAATGGTTCAGATGGTATTTAGTCAGAAAGTTACTAAATTAAAGAGGTATGGGACTGAGGGTCTGAGACGTTGGTGCAAATTCAAAGAGAGGGCAGGGGGGACACACCCCTTTCCATTTTTTTTTTAATATGGTGAGAATCTTTTTGGGGCAGCAGCGTGTTTTCAAACAAGGTACAAGGCTCATACTACTAATACTTTCCGCTAAATTTACAGTGCAGAGTGTTGTAAGAGAAAAATAGTCCTCAAAGAGTATGTATGTATGTATTTATTTATTTATTTGGATTTACCATTACTTAACATTACATAAAAAACCCAGAAGCCACCTGTGGATTCACTGGTACTCGGAATCCACGTTCTCAGAAAGAGGAATCCAGCTACAGTCTGAAGACCACGAGGGGAAACGTTATCATGTATTTTGTGCTGTGACTGTATGGGGGGAAATTGTGAAAGACTGTAATGATCATACAGAACAGTACATTAACGTTTCTACAAAACATTTCGAATCTGAAATCATCTCGTGAGCCGGTTCGACCGAGTTACTGAAAGGAATCGGTTCAAAACAACGATACCCTGACGAATCGCACACCGCTAGCGATGCTTGTTCATGTTTATTGTCAGGTAAAACACTGACTCCGCGTGCTCGGCTGCTCGTTTCGCGTAACGTCCTTGAGTATTAACTGGAAATATCTCACGAAAAGGCGAGACGGATTTCCATGCCGGTGTTAGCAAGTTGTTAGCTTGCTAACTCTTATCAGACAAATCCTCAGTGGGTAAAACCAGCGGCGGCTGTCTGCGAAGATTAGCTCCGTTTTCGCTGGCTTTGCACTGAAGTGTTTAATCAGCTCCTTATGAAAGAGCAGGACGGTTAGCTTAGCTAACTCGCTAACTCCTTTTCTATGTTTAACTCACATTTTCGCATCTTCCGCTTCCTTTAAACCTTACTTGGGTTAACTTAAACCTATGTTACATTAGTCTTTGTTTTAAGTTTTCCCCTCTTCGTCTGCGAGTATGAGTAACGTTATAAATCCGCTGTCTCGGACTCGGTCTGAGGTGTTCAGGCAGCTGAGGAGGGAGCTGTATGATGATGATGAATTTCGTCAGGTTCCTCACGTCTTTGTCATTATGGGTGCTTCGGTAAGAGCTTTTATTTCTACATTTAGTCATTTATTACCGGGCTACGCTGCGCTTCACAGCACAGGCAGGCTTGGCACCTAAACCTGAGCGTAAAGTTGACATTGGCTTTCATATTCGCCTTCCTGTTAGTCGAATTCCCCGTTCCACCTTAAATCGTGCAGCAGCTAATGGAGCGGCAGTAACTGCTGGATAATGGAACTGCTGCACCCTTAAGGTGGAACGGACAATTTGAGCAGGAAACCAACTTTAGCCTCGTAATCCTGTACAGACTCATTCCATACCTACACACACTTGTCACATTATCAGTGTTTCCTTACTGCTTCACTCCCCTGCTGTCCTTTACATGAGGTGTGTCAAACATAAACAGAGTAACTTGCATGACTGACATGCCCAGGGTTTTGTAACATGAGTTCTGTGTGGAACAAAAGTGCCTTTATTCTCCATTTTGCATACTCATTCTGCATGGCCTGTTAACAGGGTTAGGAAAACACTTTGAAAACGTGATGGCTGAATACTGAACACACTGCCCTAAATGTGTTTAGTAACCTATTCCCTTACCATAAATGAAGAAGTAACATTTTCAGAAAACATTTAGAAAACATATTGATCAGAAAATCTTTTTTATTTTTACTTAAATAACACTGTTCCTCACTGTTCCTTACAGTTTTTTTTCATGTCATTATTCTGTTAATGTTTCATGAAAAATTAATTTATTGTTTAAATGAAGTTCCAAAATTCCTCAGGTTTTTTTTTTCCTATTTCAGTTCACTGCTAACCCCAGTAATCCCCCGAGCAAGAGTGCAGAACAACCCCACTGCTAAGCTTATCACTCACAAACATGTCCACTACTGAGGACATTATTAGTTTGGTCATCACTCCAAAAAGTGAGGGATGCTGAGATTAATAACTGACTTATCCCTTGATTTATCAGTCTACTCAGGCTTTAGTAGTAATATCAGTGTTTGTAAAGAAGCCGTTAATGAAGATCCTCTTTAAAATTCGTGCAACAAGCATGTTTGCTACAGATGCCATGCGCTGATGTTAAAATAGTTAATAAACAAGCATTTATCTTTTTTTAATTTAGTGAGTATTCTAAAAGTATTCTCATAAAAATGTATAACAGTATTTTGAATACTGTCCTTACAAAATGTTACTTGTACTGAATATAGATAATTTCTGTATTCTGAATCCATATTCCCAATTGTTGTATTCTGTCATCCCAAACCTGCCTGTGAACTCCAGTTAAGCCCATATTAAAGTGTCAAGAGATTTTTTTTTAGTGAGCAAGGCTCAGCTCTTCACTGACCTATATTCTGCACTGTGTGATATAACTGAACATTTCAGTGTAATTAACAGTTTTAAGGCACTGTAGGCAAATAATATGTATATTCTTTCCTTTCCTCTAAGGGAGACCTTGCCAAGAAGAAGATTTACCCCACGCTGTGGTGAGTCTCTGCATGCATCTGTGTGTGCATGTCTGTCTGTGTGTGTGTTCCCTAGTTAATTATCAAATCCTGTTTTTAAGGTGGCTGTTTAAGGACAGACTCCTTCCAGAGGAGACACACTTTGTGGGCTTTGCTCGCTCTCGCCTGACATTGGATGACATTCGTGCCTCCTGTCTACCTTACATGAAGGTAATGGTTTAACGTTTCTCTTTAGCAAGAGATAAACCAGTATTCTACAGGTTATTATCATATGTTGGAGATGTGAATGAGCAACTCAGGCCCAAAAAAGATAATAAGACTGCTCTTTTAGTTTGCTGCTGCTTGAAAAATACATGTCTAATCAATATACCACTTAGTGTTCATGTGTCTTATCAGGTAAAAGAAGAGGACAGCGAGCGTCTGTCAGCGTTTTTCAATAGAAACTCTTACCTGGCTGGGCGGTACACAGATGGAGAGTCGTTTGCACAGCTTCAGAGCCACCTGGACTCTTTGGCCCCTGGAACTGCTGCAAACCGTCTATTCTATCTGGCCCTGCCGCCCACTGTCTACAATGATGTCACCAAGAACGTCCGCCAGCACTGCATGAGTGATGAGTCAGTGCCCACATACAGTACCACATTATTATGGCCACTGAGAAAAGACTATATTAGTACAAATTAAAAAAATAACATGCGGCCTTAATTGAGGTAGAGTTATGTATCCACAGCCGATTTAGTAATAAATGCGAATTTTTTCTTATTAGAAATAAATAATAAAAAGCTCTGTCATAGTTTCTGCAGAGGACAGCAGAATGACAACAAATGTTCAGCTGAAGTATAGCAATTGGGAAATTCACTAACTAAAGACTTTCACTACCACTAATTCATATTAGTCATTAGAAAACCTATCATCTTATTTGCTTATATAGCTAAAACAGAGCCGCCTAAACTATGACTCACAGGACATTCGATTTGGCG
Organism: Colossoma macropomum; assembly: GCF_904425465.1. Taxonomy (NCBI): domain Eukaryota; kingdom Metazoa; phylum Chordata; class Actinopteri; order Characiformes; family Serrasalmidae; genus Colossoma; species Colossoma macropomum. The sequence continues at coordinate 33,182,270 of NW_023494802.1, read as the reverse complement.
TCCCAGAAAGCTTCCCTAACCCCACCCTCTCACTCTTGGAGAGAATAAACATATTTTTATACTATTTATAACTGATTAAATTCTTATTCTCTGTTTCAAAATATTTTTTGTTACAAAATATTGTGTAATATTATAAAATCTCAAAACTGCTTTCCTTCTTTATGTGTATATTTTTTGTCTATTTTAAACCTGGCCCACCATAAACATTGCATCTTGACACCCCCAAGATAAAATACTTGGAAACCACTGGCCTGAAGAATATGAGACAGCTAGCATTAGCAACTAGCATCCTTGGAGTTTTAACCTGTGTTACGCTCAGGTCACTTTATACTGTTGTGTGCAAAAGTTTGAACACCCTCAGTCAAATTACACGTTTTGGTGATTTTTTTTTAAAGTGAAAATAAGTACAAATTATCTATGGGGAGCAAACTTAAATGTGGTATTTTTTTTCTGCAACATTTAGTGCACATTTGTATTTACTAGTTTAATATATTGCCAAAAAAAAAGTATAAAATGTGCCATAACTTTTTGCACGAGAAATGTGTTCCCTGTATTAACAAACTACATTGCTTAGCAATGTAAAATAAAATTGTTTATTGCAATTACTATTGAAAAGTAAAAGATGTAGAATTACTGAGTCAGGAGGAAAAAAAACACATTAATATATGGTGTGCGTGCGCTGCTATGAGTCGCACTGTAAAGCCTGAAATAATCGTTTACAAGTCAGAGGTGTCGGGTCAGATTTTGTGTGAGTTTTTCGGCCCGCGTTATACGTCCTTACGCCTTAACGTCACATGCACAGGCTCAAAAAAAAGGTCTAGCTCAATGTTTAGGTCTCAGATGCAAACTCAACATTATACTGATGATAGGATGACAATAGTAGATTATTCACTCCCATCCTCAGAAGACACGCCCATCACCAAGTTTTCAGTTTTCTTTCAACGCACTCGGTTTCATTTTATTCAGGGAAGTTGTCTGAAGCATAACCTACGTTACAAAAAGTTCTTCCACCTGTGTGCAATTACACATTTCCACAAAACTAGCATAGTATAGCTTTAAGAGTGTTGTAACTATGTCCCTCTTCAACTATTGTAAAATCACTAACATATGGCCTTGAGTGGCTTTAGTTGAAGAGAGCACTGAAATCTACATCATGACCTTGCAGATTCAAAGCACAGCAGCCTTTATAATTGTACGATGGAGTTTATAACTTTATGATCGTTCCAGATGGAGATGTAGGTCGTGATGTTTCTGAATCTTTTATATGTGTCTGTGTGCAGGGGCTGGACCAGAGTGATTGTAGAGAAACCATTTGGAAGGGACCTGCAGAGCTCAGAGGAGCTGTCAGCACACCTCTCCTCCCTCTTTAATGAGGAACAAATCTACCGGATAGATCACTACCTGGGCAAGGAGATGGTGCAGAACCTCATGGTACTCAGGTGATGCACTTTTTGAAAGTGATTGATTGGCAAAAGTCTCCAGTTACTGTCATTCGACATTTGATTGAGTATGCAGTATTACACCAGAGGGGGGTGCTATTTAAGTGCAACATTGCTAGGTTATAAGGTGGAATGGCTCTCAGCCAATCACAGAGCCAGGGCGGCACTAACTATTGACCAATTTCCACCACCTGCGCTCATTTTGTTTGGTGAAGATTTACTTAAGCCTGTATGGTTCTCACTGTTTCTGGGTTCCAGGTTTGGGAACAGAATCTTTGGCCCTATTTGGAATAGGGAGAGCGTGGCCTGTGTAGTCCTGACTTTTAAAGAACCCTTCGGAACTAACGGAAGAGGTGGATACTTTGATGACTTTGGCATTATCCGGTGAGAAAGCATTACTTCTGTGGGTCAAACTAAGTTGCTGCATGGTATGCAAGACTGCAGATAGCATGAATAAACACCTCATATTTTCATGTGTTTACAAACTGTTCTGAAGAGATGTTTTGAAGAGTCTACTGACCTTCGATTATGCACTTTAACCATGTACATTAGAAAAATCTTGTGTGTGTCATATGAATACTTAAGTATTCTTTTTTTTACAATGGTATTCTTTTCTCTATTCTCTTTTTTGAGTTCTTTTGTCAAATATATGGTATATACTATTAATACATTATTGCCGCCTAATGGATATATTTTGAACTGCAGTAACGAACATATTGGTTTATTGAATATTTAGTCATGAAGTGTAATTGTAGTACATTATTATTGTTTTAAGAGGGGAATGTTGGGATACTCAAATAGAAATACCCATGAATATTCAAAGCCTGTAAAATGCTGTTTGGACCACACCTAAAAAATCAACAGTGAGATATTTTTACATATGGTTATTCTTGGCTTTGTTATTCCTCTCTTTCCACACTCTCTTTTTTTTCCTCAGTGATGTCATGCAAAATCATCTACTCCAGATGCTCACCTTGGTTGCCATGGAGAAACCTACTTCCACTGACTCTGACGATGTGAGAGATGAGAAGGTATTGCATCAGCACCATAACGCATTAAACAAAAAAGCAAAAAGGAGGCTTAATCTCTCTGGGTCGGGTGTTGGAGGAGATGTGCGTGCTATAAATAAAGAGCATTAACAACATTTTCTCTAGCGTTAACGGGATAATTTCGTCAATAACACTAATTGAAATATGTCTGTTTTTGTCTCGATCTTGAGGTAAAAGTGTTAAAGTGCATAGCTCCAGTGGCTCTGTCTGATGTGGTGCTGGGACAGTACGTGGGGAACCCTGAAGGGGAAGGAGAGGCTAAGCTGGGCTACTTGAATGACCCCACCGTTCCTGAAGGATCCTGCACAGCCACTTTTGCCACTGCAGTGCTCTACGTCCATAACGAGCGCTGGGAAGGTGAGCAGGCTTTGTTGTTAATGGTGTAACGATGCATAATGTGTAATGTACCATTGCTTCTTATCACCTTTTTTTCTTTCTGACCCTCTTTTTGTGTAGGGGTACCCTTCGTCCTGCGCTGTGGTAAAGCCCTAAACGAGCGTAAGGCTGAAGTGAGGCTGCAGTTTACAGACGTTCCAGGGGACATCTTTAACTCCCAGTGTCAGAGGAATGAGTTGGTAGTCCGTGTACAGCCTGATGAGGCCATTTATGCCAAAATGATGACCAAAAAGCCAGGCATGTACTTCAGTACCGAGGAGACTGAGCTGGATCTGACCTACCGCAGCAGATATAAGGTAAGACTAATCATACTTACACAGTCCTCACTGCTTTTATAATTATTATTCAATTTTCTAATGATTTTTATGTGTAATCATAGTAGTGCCACATGTAGTTTTAGTACAATATGTAGTTCATACTCTATGGTAGGCATTAGGGGTGCAAATTACCAAAGGTCCCACAATACAATATTATCACAATACTTAAGTCACGATACAATAATATTGCGATCTGCTGAGTAATGCGATACCATTTGTTGCAATTTATTACCTTATTTATTATTATATAACCACTGGGAGGTCTGCAATGTTTGCCCTGGTGTAACTTTCGTGCCCTGCTCTTGTTTGAAGAATGTAAGATAGCAGTCGCCAGTCCTCTGCGAGATACTGCGCTGTTATAGTCACATAGGAATCCACTGCCCTTGACATCCATGCATCGCGAGTTATTGCAATCCTTTCTGCTGTACTCAGGGATTCTTCAACTTCAAACTTTTCTGTAGAGCTTGGGTACAGCTGTGTTGGTGAAGAAACATAGTCACATACCTCGGTTCCAGTGTCTTGACCATGCATCAAAAGCCTTCGTTTTTCACAGTGTATGGACGCAGGTCTTTGCACATGAAATAGGTGATGGATCATGTTATTTTCTTAGCTCGCTCAAAATTGGAAGGTATATTTCTCAGGCTAAGTGTGTTCATTGTTTGGTTTTTCGGTGGACCTGATTTCACTTTGGCTAAACAGAGCAAAAGTCAGCTTTATATTCACCCACTTCTTGTCCAAATTTTCCCGTTCCACCTTAAATGCAGCAACACTTATTTGAATAATAATTAAAAAAATTTAACAAGATACGAACAAGAAGCTGGCAAATAAGAAGCCAAGTTCAGCCTCATTTGCCTTATCTGTTAATGCTGTCTCTGGATAGTGGCATGTGAGGTGAGCCCTCATGTTGGTTGTATTCCCAGGGTATTTTGTTTTCATATGACACTTCTTGCAAATTGCACGTCATATCACTGTGCTTTGTCCCTCTGCTGACTGTCACCTCTGCTGAAAGTGCACTAGGGCTACAGTAGTAGCAAACCAAGTAATGGAACCTCAAACACCACCAAAACTCCATAGCTAAATCATTGCACGCCTGCCTCAAAACCATGTCAAGTTGTTAAAGAGGAATTCCACTGATTTTGAGATGCTAACAAAGTCATTAAGAGTGGTTTGATTTGAAATGGTGCGTTGTAGAGAAACGTAGCGTTGTTTTGCAGTGTCTGCACAAATATATCCATGTTATTTGCTCTCCATAATGACCAGTGAAACTGCAATGTTTTTATGTGTAATGTTGATTATGATAAAATAGTGGTAAATCCATAACAAGTTTTCTTTGGGTCTTGGGTTTTGAAAAATGTTTGGCCAAAACCTAATCTCAAAACAAATGTCTCATGATGTTTTGAAGAGTACTACTGACCTATGGTTATGCATTTTAACCATGTACATTAAAAATCATAAAAAAAAAAAAAATCATAGAACTGGCCTGAATGATGTGAATACTTAAGTACTTTTTTTCACATTGTTATTCATTTCTCTTTTTTTCCCAGTTCTTTTTGAACAACTTGTATATATAGTTACAGTAGCCTCCTAGCACAAAACAAAATGAGCAGATTTTGAACACTTTTTGGCCTTTGCTGTAAGAGGTAAGCGTTGGCATTGTTTTTAAGGATTGCTCATTAACCATGCCCTGTAAAGCTGGTTTATGTTTGAAAGTCTACTAACCCTTGTCTAACCCTCGTACAGGATGTGAAGCTTCCTGACGCTTATGAGCGTCTGATTCTTGACGTGTTCAGTGGGAGTCAGATGCACTTTGTACGTAGGTGGGTCTCCTTTAGCACAGTTTCACCCCACATCAGAACTGTATCTTGAACTTTGGAGTGCATTCTGAATTGTGTTGTGTATGTTTGCCTGTTTTTGTCAGTGATGAACTGAAGGAAGCCTGGAGAATCTTCACTCCTCTCCTCCATCAGATTGAGGCAGAGAGGATACAGCCCATGCCGTACACATACGGGAGGTAAGACGTCTACTCACCAAGGATAAGTCAGTTTAATTAGGAAGTATATTTCAGTACATGAGTGCTATCATACAGCTGCCCTGATTTTTCATTAAAAACTGCTCGGTTCACTGTCCACAGTCACTCAGATTGGCAAGAGCTGTGACTTATCAGCAGAAAGCATGAGATTCAGTATGAGTTAATGTCTGTAACCAAAAAAAAACTTAATTCCCATTTAGTTAAAAATCACGCAGCCCTGTGTTATCACTTATGGTGGCGTCATTTTACAGTAGCAGAAAAAGTGAAATTCAATGCTGAGATATTATGACTTGGCCTTAAATTAGTTTTCACTCTGTCAACAGCCGAGGACCCAAGGAAGCTGATGAACTGTTGAAGCGGGTAGGATTCCACTACGGAGGAACTTACAAGTGGGTTGATCCTCATGCTGTATAAACACTCCAATCATTCCAAATGGATTTTTATCTTACAATCAAACCAAATTTCCTTCCGTCGCTGAGCAGAGAAGAGCGTTAAAGACTCATTCCTGTTCAGAGTGAGGGAGATGAATGCAGTGAAATCCTGATCATTCACCAAGACACAAGTGTTAATCAGTGAATGAGTGAACTGCCTGTGCACTGATGGTAAAATGGGTTGAAGATTTCGCCCTCAGTTCAGTATTATTTTTCCTCTAATGTGAATTTAGAGAACCAAACCTGTATTTCCAATCAAAAGATGATGCTTCATAATTGCTCTGCAATAATGCATCTAATGCATTTCTTTTCATCTGAACGTAATTGGAATTTCATTTGTCTTGGGGTTTCAGTCCTTCTTTGTGACAAAATCAGGGCGTGATGCTCCTTCATTTGAATGATTCCATGTGAAGAAGTTCTTCATTTTCCGTACTTCTTTTTCTCCAGTTACCGAGACCATATTTCCCGTAGATTGAAGGGAATAGAGTAGTGCAGGCAGACTGGAGTTTGAGCTGGTGCTTTAAAAGTTGAAAGCAATACGCACAGTACTTTTGTAATACAGTACTTTTGTAGTGTTATATATTGGATGTCTGTTACGATTTGAAATACAGATGCACTTTTAGTTTTTTGTATTATCTATATAAGCTACAGGATGCTTTGCATATGGCACTTTGTCGAAAGCGGAAAGACCTATGTTTACATTTTTTAATCATTATGGCAGAACAGTAGTTTAGGCTGTGGGCATGTGGGTGGGAGGGTGTAGTCTTGACAAACCACCCACACCAAAGATCACACCAGAGAGTGAACGAGCTAATAAGGATCAGTGAAAACATGTTTGAAGGACCAAGGTTTATGTTTCTCTGCGTCAAGGTAAGAAGCCGTTCTGTACCATCTTCACCATCTTGCTTTAATTGCAAAGAATCTGAATTCAAATCTTAATTTAACGTTTTAATTATGTTCCACACCTCTTCAGGTCCCGTCCGTACACATTCCTACGAGCCGCCACGTTTTTAAGAATTTTGAGTTCACTCCTGTCAGTCATGTCACTTAACCTGCTGGTTGTGACTCTCACTCACTCACAGGTACATGCCCTAGCCAGGGGAATGTTGCCTTTCAGCTCGGAGGACAAATGAGTGGTCTGTCTGCTATCTTTAACTTCCAAGAATAAGTATGTAGAATGGGGTGTGCTGAGTGTACAACAGTGTTAATGATATGGGCTTGGCTGTGTTGTACATAATAGTCTGGAATGTACTTAAATGGTCTTTCAGTACCTGTATTTTGAGGATTTCTATGGTAAAAATAAAAAGCGGCTTCTTACAAGTAATGTTTGTGGAGTTTTATGTTTAAGGAATACTCGTGTTTTTTGACCTAATCTCTATCTTCCACATATGTATCATGCAGTTGATTAGCATGGACAATATTTTCCCTGTACTTAGAAAAAGAACAGAAAAACTGTTCATTAGAAGCACACATATACATGTGTTATATTAATTTAGTGTGTGGTGTAAAAGTCAGAGGTCATGCTATTTATTTATTTACATACAATCAATCACAGTGGACATTTAATACATGGTATTAATTTTTCAGCATCAAGAAACAAAAACCATTTAACAGAAAATTACAGAGACGCTAAATAAACAAATAACTAAATATGTTTTGCAGTATTTACTGTCCACCCTTTGCCTTCATTACAGCTTCCATTCTTTTCAAGAGACTTTTTTTTGCTGAAATCTGCAGGAATATTTTTCCCACACCTCTAAAGTTCAGTCTTGAAAGTTGGTTGCATTTTCTGCTCCTCACCATCCAAGTAATCCTAATGATTGCTTGTGATGTTGAGTGGATGGATGGAGAGTAACACCTGTGGATTTTTTTTTTTAGATCTGAAGTAAGAATGGAGCTTGATTTTCTCTCAAAGACAAAAGCTTGAAGTACTTTTTATCTGATGGGGATAGTTTTGGCGGTCTGGCAGCTCTTGGATGGTTGCAAGGAGTCCCATTTGCTCTTTCAATCATTTTTTTAAATTCCAGTTTTGGAATTTGTACTGAATGGCTATTGACTGGAAATTAACTAAATGAAGGGTGGCCTCTGACTTTTGCACAGTACTGTATAAATGTGTTTTGAGTCAGTGTTGTCTCGTATCTGACTGTGCTACAGATGCCACCGATAGAGATCAGGTTGAAAAACTGAGTATTCTTTTGAAACTGGTAAAACTGTTAAACCATTTGAGAACTTGGACCAGTTTGTTTATTACTGTTTTATATTTTATAACTTAAATAAGCAATTCCATTTGTTATTAAAGCATTATTTATGGTTGTTACGTTCATTGGGTGTGTAGAACACATCTTCCTTTGCAATTCCTGCTTCCTTCACGGCATTTCTGGGAGCCTCCGTCATCCTCGATGCCTCTGGCAAACAGACGCACCAGCTGACCACGAACCCTGAGCACAAAAAGAGCAGCCATGGCAGCCGTCATGAGTTGGGAAACATTCAAATGAGGAGATGCAAAGTGCTAAAAATAAATGGGTAACATAAGTCAGTGAGAAATTTAACTTAAACAAATTTCTAGGGCTGCCGGTTAATCAAGATCTGGTTCAGTCAGTTGTGTGTATTTGTAAATACCATGTTTGCATATGGTCAGCAACAATACTCAAACAGACTGTGGCATTCAAGTGATGATTGGTATTAATAGGCCCAAAATGTGCCAAGGGGAAAAAAAATAAATAAATAAATTCCCCACATCATTACACCTCCTCCACCAGCCTGGACTGTTGACACAAGGCAGGTTGGGTCCATGGATTCATGGTGTTGGTGCCAAATTCTGACCCTACCATCTGTGTGCCTCAGCAGAAACTGAATTCAGCAGACTAGGCCATGTTTTTCCAGTCTACCACTGTCCAGCTTTGCTGAGTCTCTGCCCAATGCAGCCTCAGCTTTCTGTTCTTGACTGACAGAAGTGGAACTTGATGTGGTCTTCTGCTGTTGTAGTCCATCTGGCTCAAGGTTCAACGTATTTTGCATTCCGAGATGCTTTTCTGCTCATCACAAGTGTACAGAGTGGTTATCCGAGTTACCAGAGCCTTTCTGTTAGCTCGAACCAGTTCTCCATTGACGTCTGTCATCAATAAGGCGTTTCCATCCTCAGAACTGACACTGGATGTTCTTTATTTATTGCACCATTCTGATTAAACTCTAGTGACTGTTGTGCGTTAAATCTGCACAGAGATCAGCACTTATAGAAATACTTAAACCAGCCCGTCTGGCTCCAACACCCCCCATTATGATGGTTGATGTGAACATTACCTGAAGCTGCTTGTATCTGCATGATTTTATGCACTGCTGCCACACGATTGGCTGATTAAATAATTGCATGAATGATAAGGTGTACAGGTGTTCCTAATAAAGTGCTTGCTAAGTGTGTATAAAAAATGTATTTATCTATTTATTTATTTATTTGGGCTCAAGAGCTCAACAATAGAGTTGAACTGCAAAACTATTAAGAAGTTGTTCTTGCTTTGTTATTGGTAGGTACTATTGACACTTACCTGCATGAAATCTCAGTGTATGGCAGAACCTCTCCATCGCAGTTCCACACAGACACTGCAGGAGGTTTACTGCAGCAGGGCCCACAGAGAAATTCTCTCTTCTTCTTCCCTTTAGCTTTCATCTCTTGCTCCTTCTGCCTTTCCGCAAGGTACTGCTGTGAGCCGTCCTTAGAAAATTCAGTATCACTTTCACGCAGCTTCTCTGGATCTTCCAGTACTCCTTCTGAAATGCTTTGTTCTCTTTCCTCATCTTCATAGTCATCGCCTTCTTCAGGAGGAAGGGAGAAGCGCACTGCTTTGACACGGTGCACCTCAACAAATGGCAGGTCAAACTATATAGAAAAAAAGGAAACAACAGACAAATACTTTTCAATCTTTCAAGAATTTAGTATTTTTCTCATTTTTGTTCCTTTTATATTTATATAAATTTGTATATTTATATATATTTTCAGTGTTGCCTTGTGCCACTGCTCCACTAATGAGCTGGCCAGATTGTAACTGGAGAGTGGGACAGATGCAGGAAATGACTGTCCAACTGGTGAGAATATCTGGGCTCTGCGTCATTAATATGAATGGCGATGTGTTAAATCCACTGACTCAAGCTGTACATTTCATGAAGGAAGAGAGGTGCAGGGAAACAGCTGATAAATGAAAATAAACCACATGGACAGTTTTACCACAAAAAGGCTCTAGACATTAAAAGGCCCATGTTGTGGAGAACCAAATTTACCTTGCTTTTTCAAAAGGTATTTGATGAAGTAAGTAAACATTATTAAAGTCTTAGAACATAGCAGTCACTCTAAAGAGAGGTTTGAAAATGGTCATGTAAATTTTACATGTACATTAAACCACACAAGTGTTGTAAAATACATGAAAAATGTAAGATATGGGCCCCTTAATCCTCTGGCTTACCAGAAAATCCACCCTGAAACACTTCAAGCTGTTGAATAAAAGTTACATTATTTTTCTTGTACTTTGTTTTCCCCATGGCTGATTCCATTGACATGGGTTGATCTTGAGTGTCAGTATAAGAATATCATGGGGTGGAACTAAATGAGGTAAAAATAACCATATTCAATGAGTTACTAACTTTAGTTGAATGCTTGAAGTTGTTTTACAAAGTGTGCCTTATAGCCCTTACGATAAACACTCTGGTGGCCTCACCTGATCCTGGGTAGTGGTATGTCGGTGCAGGTACTTGAGGAAACCCAGGGGGTTGGTGTCCCGCACCAGGATGAGGTCACCTGTTCCATCAGCCAGGTGTGCCGAGGGGGAGAGGCCCTTAGGGCTCCGTGGGCATGAACTGGACATACAGGTGAGGGACACGCACCTGAACCTGCCCTCCACACTTATCCACTCCCCTGAGGATGGGCAGAAGAAAACATGCATAGAACTGTCAGCGTGAGAGTAAACAATGAACAGCATATGACAATTTCATCTTTAAAACTTTAACAAACTTTATTTCAATGATGCTCTCCTTAGACATTGCATTTAGCAGACTCTCTTATACAGATTTACAATGGCAGCTGAACAGAACGTTAAAGGGTATTGCCCAAGGACTTTTTGTTTCCTGGACGAGAAATCAAACCTTCAGTCCACCGTGTACAGGGTAACGGTGTTATGCATTATGCTATCCAATCGCTACATGTATTGAGGTCACATATGAAAGAGTATGCGTTGTTGCTTGGCATGCTCAGCAAGATGATATCAAAAAAAATGTTTCCAGATAACTTGATCTGAGCCATATGTTCATGTTTCAGAGTGCTGATCTAGGATCATTACCTTTCTTTCCACGTAACTGTTCACATTCAGTCAAAGACTAAATGTACAGGACTCCAAGAACTTTTCAGGATTTCTTGCTAAGTGAGCTAACTAAACTTGGTTAAGTAAACCTGGATTTTCTCTCTCACAATATTGGATCACTTTTAGCAGAATATACTGCCATGGCAACTTGAGTTCGAATGGCTGCTGTTGTCATAAGAGTGAGAAGCTGGTGTTGCCCTCTGGTCTTACCCTCTGATTCGCTGCTGTACTGGCTGAGCTGCCTGCTGTAGAGGGAGCTGCAGCTGTCTGAGTGAGGAAACAGTCTCTCTGTGCTCTCTGAGCACACTCGGCACCTACACCGCACACACACAGTGACACATGAGAGCAGATTAGAGTTGCATACATAATATAAAGTTACTGGTAACAAGACTTTCTTCTGCTGAGCAAGAGCACAGTGAAGGCCTAGCCAATAAAATGAAAGGCTTTTAAAAGTTTTTACACTGTCAGAAAAACAGCTACTTCTCTTGGTAAATTTTTAAAAGTCCAAAAAATTGGTAAAGTCCCCCAAGGTACAAACAATGTAAATGTGTCCTCAAAAGGTACAACAAGGTCCATAAGTGTACCTTAAATGAGTTTTAAAGGTACACTACATTCACCTTCCCAAAGGAGAGCATATTTGTACCGTTTTTAAAGTTCAAATTAAGTTTCTAAGTAGAAAAATAAAATAAAATGCCTGGAGTGAAGATAGATTGTAAGGAATGAATGCAAAAAATATGACTGCAACAGAATAAGGTAGACTGTGTTCCTTAACATAATTGTTTTCAGAAAGTGTAGGGGTGCAAATTTCTCGCCTCATAACAGTTAGAACTCATTATGATTTTCTAAAACAGTGGTTCCCAACACTGGTCCTGAAGGAACCCCTGCCTTGTACATTTTTGTGTTTTCCTGCCAAAACAAACCCACTTCAACTCAGGAAAGGCTTGTTAATTAGTGCATTAGGTGGATCAGGTGGTCTTCAAGGGGATCCTCAGCACTCAATGCACTGACCTGATGAAATTTAATGTAAACTTTTATTGAAAAATGAAATTAACTCATTCATATTAACATAACTCATATCTACGCACATCCATTATTCCCTTATTCGGGTTTGGTTTCTAGCAGTCATAGTAACAACTGTTCCTTCACAGGCTGCTCTCCTTTCCTTGGAGATCATATTACCCGAGTACCGAGCAGTCAAGGGCACACGGCTCCCCTCAAGTAGTAACAGCTTGTTTGCAGAAAGCTTTGAGGACTTCCATTAGTAGCACACCAAGAACTTTCCCTTCTCTAAGGTCACACCACAGAGGTAAAACAGGAAGGCCAAGGGCCCTCTCCTGTGGTCCCTACATCTCTAGTGCATCTAAACCTCATGGGGTTTTCTAGCACGCTTTAGATGCCGGTCCACCGTAGATGCTCACCTTGTCTTTGACTCACATTCAGCTAAATATATATTCAATTCACCTTATCTTTTCCCTTACACACAGCCTGACCTTAACCTGACACCAACACATAATCCTAATTCCAACACTGCTGATATCGACTGAGCTTCATTAAGTAGTTTTAACATTTTGAGCATTTGTAGATATACTGTAGGGTGCTATTAAAACAAGATGCGACCCTTATATGAAGTTTTTTCTGTTTTATTAGCAGAAGTATTAGAAGTATTATTCTTTATTTAAAGCTACACTATGTAAGTTTTGGGGATTTAGCCTCTCTTATGTGTAACTGCACACAACGTGAGGAAAAACATTCAGTAATGTGGGTTGTGTTTCAGTCCCCTTCCTCGAACAGATGAATCTGTTGATCGCGAGCATGTTGAAAGAGTATGCAAAGAAAACGCAGTCAAAACTCAGCAAAGGAGGTGTCTGAGAATGTAGGTGAATAATCTACTATTGTCATCATTTCTGAATCAATATAAATGTTGCTTTTGCATTTGAGACCTAAACATCAAGCCAGGCTTACTTTCTGAGCCTGTGCATGTGACGTTAATATGTAAAGAGGTACGATGCGGTGCAAAGCAACTCTCATGAAATCTGATCCAACACCTCTGACTTTTAAATTATTGTTTCAGAGCACAGACACCATATTTGAGTGTGATTGTATTTCTCGTGACTCATGACTAACAAAAATAGTGCAGCTTTAAATAGGCTAACACTGTGCAGCCATTGTTTTGTGCCTGCAGGCGAATCAAATCATGCACACTAAGATATGTGCCCATTAGCGTATCTAAAGCAAACAGGAGAAGAGCTTGAAAAGTGTTAGATTTTTGCCATAGTACAGCTTCAGTATAAACCACTCTGATTTTGCACTTAGTATCGGTACCAAAATGAAAATTCCGGTACAGATGACCAACCTAGTGTGATATTGTTTTTACCATGAAAGTGAAAAATACATACATTTGCACATAGAAGGGAGATTTGCACATGGTTCTGTATGGTTAAGTTGTTTTCAAAAAGCCTGTCTTTACCCTGAGAGGCAGCGAGTGTTGTCTCTTGGGCTGCTGATCTGGGGATCCACAGGTAGATACTGCACTATTCCCCTATAGCTCCTGTTGCACAGGTACACTAAACAACCTACACAGACATAATACAGAGGAAGAGAGAGTTAGAGAGAGGGCTGAGGAAAAGTTTACCTCATTATTTTTATTATATATCAATCAACGTGGATATAAAGACAAAGAAACCTAGTTAAAGCCTAAGCCTGGAGTAAAAAGAATTTGACAGTGAATTTTTAATAGTGATGAGACTTAATCCATACAAAGAAAACCAGCTGCAATATAAGCACTGAAGTATTTATGTAAAAAAGAATCTACTTATGATCTGTAGGAGGTGCACATAAAGTGGTTTAATCAGAGAAAGCCTCTGAAGTTTATTTATTATGTTTTACCTGAGTAGTCATATCTGAGAGGTCCCATCCAGCGGTGCCTCTCACTTTCAGCCAGCACGTCACCATAGAAGCCATAACCCACCAATGAAACAGAATAACGCACCAGTGTGGACTGATGATGGACAGAGCACACATCCAGAGGCTGAGAGTCTCCTAGAGATACAGAAAGACAGAAAAAGAGATTGAAAATCATCTTACCTACTAGTTCATAAGCTAGGTAGACTGTATGTGTGAGACCTTACAAGAAAAAAAATCTAAGTCTAACTTTAAAGTCTAAACTTTAAATCAGTCAGTATTATTTTATTACATACTACTATAAAATTGTTTTTGGTTTTTAGATCAAAGTGATAATTGGCAAAAAACTAATTTACACAGTTTTTCCCTTAATCCAAATATAGTTGGTTAGCCAAGATGATATCCAAAGATTGCTTCTTTAGTTGTGCACTGTACCTACAAGGATAATCTACACAAGTGACAATGAAGAATTATGAGCTAACAAAAGAGAATTATGTAAATTTGATTTTCACCAAAATATCGATTTAAGGCTCGGCATAATCCGGTTCAGAAGACCGGTGGGCCCTTGCATAAAACATCTTGAGTTAAATGCTTAAGGGATGAATTTGAAGCTGAAAATTTTAACTTTGCAACCATCAAAAACTTACAGTATTATGAGAACACCCTTCATTTATTTCATTTCCAAAAACTAAAAAAGAAGAAAACAAATATTTTACAGGAAACTACACAGAAGCCTCAACAACTAAACATGATAATGTTTTTTGTAATATTTAGTATGCTCTCCCTTTACCTTTACAACAGCTTATATTCTTTTTGGGAGATCTTTAAGTTGTATTTTCTACTACTCACAATCCAAATAATCTTAAACACATTCAGTGATGTTGAAGTCTGGACTGTTTTTTTCACTTTCCTCTTCCTTATGAAAATGGATTGCCATATATGCATCATCAGAAATATCTCCTTAAAATAAATAGCCTGATGTACTTAAATTTAACTAAAAATGAAATAAATGAAGGATGGCCTGTGGAGGATGTGACTTTTGCACAGTACTGTAATTGGCAAAAAAATCAAACACTCAAAATTACAATTATGGATTTTTTTTCACTTTCCCTGAAGAGACTTTATGCAGCTCACTTAAGGTGATGTTTACATGAAAGCATAAGGCCAAAATTCACCTAAGATGTTTTACAGAAGTGACCACAGCCCGCTATCAGATAATACTGGTATTCAGTATAAATGTAATATTATTTTAAATGAAAAAATACTGTATGGTTTATCCTACGTTAAGTAAATTAAATTTATAAATTAAATTCTAAAATGTGTTATTCATACAGAAAAGATTATCAAAATCTGGGTTTGTGTCTGTATAAGATTTCGGTATCTGAACAAAAAAAAAAATTACCAATAATAATGTGCAATGCCGATGTAACAGGGTCATTCACACCCACAGTGGCAAAACAAACACAATCTGTGGAGCCTGTAGGAAAAAATAAACATGGTAAACAATCAGCTACTCTTCAGTCTTTAATATCCATACCACACAGGACACGCCTGTCCTAACCCAACACACTAATCACATTCATTATCGCTTCCTTATTTGTCCACAATTGCTAGCCAGCAAACTATGAGAAACCTGCTGGAATGATGCCGATGTGCAGGTCACATGGCTGCAGCATTACAGTGGGGTCATGTTCCGAAATGCCCGCCTCCTGCTGCGTTCGACCAATCACGCCATGCAGCAGCTCGCTGAACATTCCATCTCCGCCCACACAAATCACTCTGAAAGGCGCAGAAAGAAACAAAGTAAGCCGGTCTGAACATACTGTAAAGCATATGAAGCCTGTGAGCCTTGGAATTACAGTAAAGCTGATCTACAGGTTTTGTTAAGAGGGTTTAATCACTGCACAACGAGACACGGGACCCCAGAGTTACCTGTTAATTGCTTCCGAAAGGCTTTAACTTGAACAATGGGCACTGACAAAGCTCTGATTTCAGGTGTTATGGGACGATATTACGCCACTTACCCATCAAAGCCAGTGAGGTCTTTCTTCAGGATGTGGTCTCTCGCCTGATTTGCACGTTCAGTCACTAAAAGGACAGAAAATATTTTATTACAAATCATCACTGTCCAGTAAAAAATATTTTTAACTTTTAACGTAAGTTAATGTAAAAGAGAGTTTGTTCAAAGCAGTTTCACAGAATTTCTATTGGTCCATTCATCATGAAATTTTCACACAATGTAAAGTGCAGCTACTGTTCTCAACTGAAGAAAAATAAGAAAAATAAACACTGAAAGAGATTTGTTTTTTTTTTTAAAACCAGCCTTCATCTGGTATCTAAAAACCTAAAAGAAGAGCCTGTGCTCTTGCATAGGTTCTGTACTGTCACTCCTTAAGTTTAATGATTGATCTGGTTTTCTTTCTTTTTCCTTTTCTTGATAAAGGCCATGGCCTCATTCTGTCAATATTAAACAAGGTATTACTACAAATACTGTGCTTTCGAGCCTTCATCTAGCGTCTGAAAACCAACAACCAAAAAATGTGAATCACTGGCTCTCATGGAGACATTCACTGTGATCTGATTGCAATTTGTGTAGCTTGTTTTTAATCAACACAGAGCATGCGGCTCTTTTACTGCCCTGTTGTGGCTCCACAATTAGGTAAAAATAAAATAATCCTCTTTTGCAGTAAAATAAAGCCCTGCTGATTGTTCTAACACAGTTTTAACAATAAATGGTCTTAAACACTACGTTTAAATGTAGCCTATATCTGCTAATTCACCCTTTAAAACTGAAGGTTGGCACGCAGACTGCTGATCACCATAGCAATGTAGACAACAGTCTCGCCTAGCTAGTAGCTAACGAAAAGGCAAAGAAAAAGATTTAAGATGAACATCGATCATTTTGAGACGAATGGACTTACTTGCGTTTATAAGCACTCCAGCTGGTTTCCTGATACATTTAATCTGCAATGGGAAACTGTCAAACACTAAAAAGTCGCAAAGCTGAAGTCAGCTCCTCATTCACCAGCTTCTTGTTTGAATTTTCCTGTTCCACCTTAAATTGTGCAGCAGTTACATTCAGGCACCTTTTAAGGTGGAACAGAAAAATTCAAATGAGAAGCTGGTGAATGAGAAACTGACTTCAGCCTTGTAAAAAGTTGAGTGTTGAGAGACATTTCACAAGAAACTATTCACTTTTGTAGAAAAGTATCCTGTCGGAGATGCGAGAAACGCGGCTGTAGCTGAGCTAAAGCTTTAAGCAGAGCAAAGTAAGTTTGCGTTTTCGTTCATAGTATATCTTTTTACCTATAGGACATTTGCACATACTGAGACATATTTACAGCCAAGATGGTGAAATGTTACTTCACTGGAATGGACATAAAATGTTGTGGCTCCCAAGGTGGTTTGGTTTTTGTTGAAAGGACAAAATGGCTCTTCTTAACATTTGGGTTGCCGACCTCTGGTATAGGATAATGTCACTGTCATAAGACAACCTTGGAAGCACCTGAAACTCCAGCTGTCCTTTACACTGTGTGAACATTTCATGATGAATGGACAAACAGAACTGGTCAAAAGGTACTTGGAATAAAATCTTGTCACACTGACCTGCATCAAAGTTAAGAACATCTTTTCTTTATCCAATAAAATGACTGTTTCAGAAATAAGAGGTTTTCCCAGGACAGCAATGAGATGTACTTGTCACTCTGCAAGCTTAATAATTGATTTGGCTTTCTCCCCCTTTCCCTTGTTATCTGGCTATCTTTCCTTTTCTCAATAAAGACCCACAGCCTGTCACTTGAGAGCCACGCTTGGGGACACTTGATAACATCAGAGATACCGGAGCACAGCAGAGCAGTGTTGTATATGCGGTGTCTCAGTGGCTTACCCACAACATGAGAGCTGATGCCAGCCAGCTCAAATAGAGGAACCACTAAGGATTGATAGATCTGCTTGCCATTCTTCTTTCCCCCATAGGGGTTAATGAACACCAACAACCTGTGAGGACGAGAGGAGCCTGGTAGAGGAAAGATGAATGGAGACACAAGGTGCAGAGTTGTCTTAGACTCAAAGTAAATTAGATTAAACAAACATGCATGGACATAGTAGTAGGGCGGAACAATATATTGATTATTCCATTTATTCCAAGGTAGGGGTGGGTAATATGACAATATTTATTACGATAAATATGTCACATTATATCAAACACTTTTAGGAGCATATTGTGGATATCTTCAGTACTTAAACTGACCAACTGCATGTTTCATTACAAAGAGAGCATGAATTAGTCCTGTTTAATTGGATTTAGTGCAGCACAGTTGAAATCATTGTATTCAAAGTTATTGATAGTACTTTGTATGTTTGTGTGTTGTAGTAATTGTTTTGCCTGTACCAACTTATCAAACCTCAGAAAAACATAATTTAGTAATGCATATAGTATATAGTGAAAAGCATCCTGATATAACAACATTGCCGCCCCTACATCAAGCCATTTAAATGATAAATTATTTCTCAAAATAACACAGGCCAATATTTCACAGTCAAATCAAATATGTACTAATATGGTAAATCTATTTTAAGGTAATTTGTTTTTTCCAAGTAACTGTGGCTCGACTCACAGTGAGTTTTAAGTGCAGTTTTGAGTTGGGCTACCCACTGGTCCCTGAGGTCACGGCTCGGACAGCAGAACTGGGTCCTGCCCAGGCTCCATGTCCCACCACCACCGCTACTGCGCTTCACATAGAACACTGGTAGAGACAAGAGGACATGAAGTAAAGTTAACAGATGTGCAAACTACATTGTCCAGTGGCATATTATTCACTGATTATAGCCAATGATCACAAAAGATGTATTCTCAATTCTGAAATATATAGATATATTAACAATTAATATTCTGTCAATATTTTGGAATACACTGACAACATATAACTTCTTTATAATTTCCTTTTCACAGACAGTGAAAGCTTTTTAAACTGCAAAAAAGTGGAAACCAATGGCTCAGCAGAACTGTCAGCATCACCAGAGGTAACTTACATGTGAAGTCTCGGTCGGTGTCCTCCACTCTCTTTTGCGGTTGGATCTCTACCCGGCCTTCCGCTACTGCCACCACCTCGCCAATCGGCACTGAAACTAAACCACACACAGACACTTGACACGGGGACACTTGATAGACTTAAGTGATACACTTGTTGCTCATTAACTCAGGAATCCATCACCACAATGCATTATTTCAGCGTAACCAAAAACTAAGACTTAAAAAACTAAGAAGAAAACACTACAAGGAAAAATGATTTACTTAGATTTACTGTTTGGTCAAACATTTGAGAATGTCCAATCTTTATTTGCATGTATCTGGGTTTAAGGCTTAGCATTTGTTGTTAAACCCTCTAACCTGTTTTTAGGTGACTGCTAGGCTCTTTGTCACCGATTTATAGCATAGCAGGTGCTATTTTGAAGCATGTCTTTAAAATATTCTACAGAAAAAGATCACTGTCCATCTACATTCCCAGGAAATCTTTGCTACTCTTAAAGTGTTTTAATACTCAAAAACCAAAAGGAGAAAGAGTATTCAAGCAGTACTGCTACTCTTGCAAACAAAATGTTCCCAAGTCAAAGTACACAACCATTTTAGTTACAGTAATTTCACTACTGCCTAATGTGCCAGGGTGATATGGTGATTATTTTTAATAAGGCGTGGTCATGAATTACTATATTGAGGCCTTAATTTACTATATTGAGGCCACAAATTACTATTCTAAGGCCTCAAATTACTATATTGAGGCCCCAATTTACTATACTGAGAACTTAAAATATTGAGGCCACAAGATAAACTTCTTATAACTCATGGCCTCAATATTTTAATTGTGGCCTCAATATAGTAATGCGTGGCCTCAATTAAAAAAACAAAACAAAAAAAAAAAAATCACCATGTCACCTTAGGGGCTCCGGAGCAATTAGCTTACAAAGACAAGGCTAAGTTTGAGGACGCTCAGTGGATCCTCAGGCTTGCTAGCTGAGATAAGGCCAGAGGAGGGTCGAGTAGCCTAAAGCTATTTTAAGTAAAAGTACTGTCACTTCAACTTTAGTGAAATAATGACTCAAGTAAAAGTAAAATTCACAAAAAACAGGCGTATCATCTCAGAAATCTACTTAAGGGTAACACAGAACAGCAGCAAAATATCTTAGTACATCCAGCTTCTATCAGCACATGAAGTGAAGTGTCGGCTCTGTTCTTCTCTTTTTGGCATTCTTTTGGTCAAAAATAGAATGATAAACCTCAAAAGTGAGGTTTTTAATTCAGATTTAACCTCAAAGTAGTAAAGATTCTGTCACCCAAGTAACACAACAAAATGAAACATTAAAAAGGAAGTAGTAACTAAATGTAAATGACTTGTTTGAAGAATTTCCCTCTGGGATTAGTAAAGTGATCTATCTATTTATCCAACTAAAGTGAAACAGATTACGTTACTTCCCTCACAAATATACTTGAGTACATGTAACATGGGACAGTTACTGGGACACTTTAAAACGTGAAAAAAGCTTAATGTACTAAAACAACCACCTAGGTACACCAGACCTCTCTCACTTACTACTGGTCATACTGCTGTAAGGATGGACTTGTGGTCTAATGAGAAAGTAACCATTTTCACATTAACCTTTTTTCTTGCCATTCAAACCCATTGTAAGAAAAACCTTAACATGGCTTAGAGTAGCCAACTAAAACAACAACCTAGGAACACCAAACCTCTCTCACTCTCTCACAGGTTCATCCTGTCAGCAGCAGTAAGTGAGAGCTTTGGCGTTCCTAGGTTGTTGTTTTAGTACAATTAGCCATGTTAAGCTTTTTTTACGTTACGCGTTTTACAGTGTCCCACAACTTTGCGCCACTTACTTGTTTTCTTTTCTCGGTTCTTCTTGTCCAGTTCGGTCCAGCTGAAGTACCATCCGCTGAGCAGCGCTCTGTACCGCTTATTACCGACCCAGACACTGGACTCTACCCGGACTGACTCTATCTCCATCGCCTGACCTGACTGGCGGTCTGAAGACTAACTTAACTATAGCGCTTCACTCAGGTTTGTTTCCTTTCTCTCTTCACGTGTGCCATTTTGTTATTTGTGTCAGCTTTCGCGTGCAGTTAGCTTAATTAGCTAACACTAATAAAGCGTATTAGTCTCTATCTCTGACATACTGACATTATTTTTGCCTAAAACGTAGGAAAAACGCACCACGCTGAGCTAAAAATACCACCACAACTTGCTGATAAGACAGAGCCGATGGACGAGATAAGTGTGATTAGAGCACGGACTCTCCCTCTTCTTTCTCCGGGCTGTTTCCCTATTCGTGAAAAGTTGCGTCTGCAGAAAGAAAGAACTCTCACGCTTCCCTGTTATGCTGCGCACCTGTTCTTCAGAATTAGCATACTGCACTCTTATTGGTTAAGGCGCCGTAGAACGCGCATTAAAAGTGGGTGTGGCACAATGCAGGTGTAGATGAATTTGTGATGCATTTTCAGTTTCAAGTTTTCTGCATGTTCATGCACGAATATGCCAAATTGACGTTAGGAAATACCTCAGAAAAGTTCATTAGACTAATTAAAGCAGATTTTTATTTCTTCATTATGCTAAGCTCAATACATTGTATGACCACCAGTCATCTTTTTAAAGATTCTTAAAGAGGACAGGTGTGGAATTCCACTCTTGAAATGATGATTATGTATTAGTACTGGTTTGATGTTGATGAAGGTTGTGAAACGTCTTTATTCAAATGTAGGTCATTGTATGTGTTTGCTTCTTTTCCAGCAAACAGACTGGCTGTAGGCCTGTCTCCTGTCGTGGTTTGTGTTAACTGTCAACATACAGTGGTTTGACTTGTTGGAGACCGGAATAACGAGATGACAGGACAGTTGCAGTTGTCATGATTGCAGTGCGTTTTGCTGTGTTGAGAAGTCCTTCCCAGAGGCTGCCGGCTCGTCCTCGTTCCTCTTAAATGAACTTTGCAGAACCAGCTTTTCGCGCTTGTCTTGTGGCCCTGTGCAGGCGTTCCTTCCTCACTTCAGTAAGAACACCTAAGTTCCTGTGAGTGCTTTATTGCTTAGAGCCAATAAAACAATAAGTGATGAAACGTGCAGCACTTTCACTGAGACTGATTCTAATCCTCATGTAATAGCAAAACAGGGGTTACTGGCTTAGTCATCCATCGTACAAGGTACAGTTATGGATGCAAACCAATGACAGTTGCTTGAAGGTAGCCTTTCACTGGTTAATGGCAAGTACATTATAAGTAAGGCAAATGCTCTTTTATTGAACAATTAGTTAGAGAGAACCAACACCCACTGTGCCTTTCCGCTCCGCAGGAGGCAGTTGCCTGGACAACAACACAGCAGGCTCCTGCCTAAAGCGTCACTGGTGGGCCGTGGTCATTGCCACCAGGCTGCTCCACCAGCCGGTTTTTGCCACTGGCTGCAGTCAAGATGTCCTCACTGCCATCATCCAGCCAGATTCCACTGCTGAGCCACACCATAAAAGCATCATTCCTCTCCAGAAGGGGGTGTCATCGCACTTCTGACACCAAATGTAGCACTGGGAGTGTGGCATCTCCCAAGAGCCTCTTTGCATGACCACGTTGCGTTGTCACGTCTCCCGTGCTCCTACAGCAGTGCGGCCACTGGTAGGATGCCGCAGAATATTATATTATATTCATTT
Source organism: Colossoma macropomum (assembly GCF_904425465.1). NCBI lineage: Eukaryota > Metazoa > Chordata > Actinopteri > Characiformes > Serrasalmidae > Colossoma > Colossoma macropomum. The sequence continues at coordinate 33,159,664 of NW_023494802.1, read as the reverse complement.
CTAAGATAATATAATATAATATGGGCCAAATATTGGGTAATACAGTATACATATATCAGAGACAACTCTTCATTTTTATTTAATTTTATTTAAAAAAAATTAAAATACAAGAATATGAGAAAATGGGACCGTGCAAGACCTGGAAGATCACTGAAACTCTCACCATCAGATAAATCGCACTTAAAGCTTTTATCTTTGGAGGGGACAAACAACCTTTTGGAGTTGTTTCTGGCCATCCTTCCACTGTGAGAAGACAACTCAATGCTATGGGTCTGACAGGATGTGTAGCTGTGAAGAAGCCCTCACTGAGAGAAAAAAATTTGCAAATCAAACAAAGAAGTTGCTGGAGGTTTCTGAGAACAATGGACTGTCCACCTCAGTGTCCAGACCTCAGCATCATTATATGTGTTTGAGATTATTTGGCTGGTGAGAAGCAGAAGGTGCAACCAACTGTAAGACTGAACTTTGGAGGTATGGAAAAAATCTTTGAGAAACTGAAAGCAAGTCTCCTGAAAAGAATGGAAGCATAGAGTGGACACACTAAATACTGAAAAAATGTATATTATATGTATATTATAAGTTTGTCTTTATATGTAAAATATATTTAAAATTTGATCATTTTAGACCCTCCAAGACTGGAATTCCACACTCTTTTCCACTCTGTCCCTGACTGGCTACAATAACATGTTTCTCCACCAGAGGTCACTATTATAACATAAGCGTAGAACTGGTAGGGTTCGGGAAAACTAAGTAGCTTGAAGTTTGAAGTAAACTACATAATAAATTCCATATACACCTAAAACTCTCAATTGAACACCTACACCTGCATCAGGAAAACCATCTCTGATAGATTTAAACTTGTATGGGTGCTCACACAGTGGATTAACTTGATCAGTATGGAGTTTTGACCATTCTTCCCAATCGAAATGTAACTGCAACACTGTACTGGCACAGTGGGCAACTTGTAGCACCAGTCATTTCACTTATTTCAGAGTGAAATCCTCTGCCAATACATGTACAGTATGATTGTCAGTGAACACAGATTTGAATATAACGTGCTGTTGTCTTGTTGAAATGTTTAAGCCTCTCCCCTTGTCTATTCATAGTTAGATCTAACCCATCTCTACCGTATTCAGACGATACTGTTCACATGCTTTTACTGACTGAATTGCGAAGGATTGAGGAAAAAAATGGAAGAAGTGTGTTTACTCAGACTGAACACTGATCCTCCTCTCTCACTGGTATATACTGTCTCACACGGACCTGAAACCCAAAGGAAAACAGGTTACCAAGAGATATTACAGTACAGAGACAAACAACATTTATGTTTGGAATGATGTATATTATACTGTGACCCAACTGCAAAAGCTTTGTGACAGGAGACTTCTTGCTGTTAACTGATAAATGTAAAACACTTTATTTCAGCTCATTGCTTACGTTATCCTAAAATGAACAGATTTCAGCACGGAGTACAATGCTTACAGTATTTAAAGTTTTTCATTGTTTATATTAGGCAAAATATGAATCATAGTAGTGTGAAAAAGCAGAAAAGCTGACAAATTAATAATAAATACAATAATAATAAAAAATAATTATAATAATAGTTATGTATTTATAACTTTAATTTTTCTTCTCTTCTTCTTCTTCTTCTTATTATTATTATTATTGCTGTTGTTGTTGATATTATGTTAACCTGAATTGATACCAATAAATAGGTGGAAAAACAACAACAACAACAACATCAACATCAACAATAATAAATTAATATTATTATTATTATTGGTCCTGGATTTGTTCCTCTGCTTTGCTCATTTCAGATTAATTTAGGGCCACTTATTTAGCTTAATAATAATAAGAAGAAAAAGCAGAAGAAGAAGAAGAAGAAGAACAACAACAACAACAACAAAACAACGACAAAAAATATAATACAGAACTATTATTATTATTATTATTGTTATTATTATTATTATTGCTGTTGTTGTTGATGGTGTGTTACCCTAAATTGATACCAATGAGTAATGAATAAACAAGTGAATTGGGATAAAACAACAACAACAATAATAACAATAATAATAACAATAATAATAATAATAATAATAATAACAATGGCCACTGTTATTACTGTGTTTATTTTATTTATTCTTGACATGAATTTGATTCTGGCCATTTACACACCTAATTTCTAATCAGGACTTTTCTAATTAGCACAAACTTTTTGTCCTGGATGGCTAAAGTGCAATGTTTTTCTGTAAAGCTTTTACAATGGCTGTTGTAAAAAGCGCTATATAAATAAACTTTGACTTGACTTGGCTTTGAGGTGGGCAGAAGGCCAAAAAGACAAAACAACATGTAACTAAAGAAGCTAAGTAGGTTGAACACCCCCTAAGTCAAATTGTTTTGTTGATTTTCTAAGTGAAATAAGTGAACACATTCTCTACAGAGAACACACTTTAATATGGCATTTTTTCTGCAAATGTTAGTGTACAATTTCTATTTATTTGCTGAGTTTAAGACATTGAAAAACAAAATATAAAATGTGCCATAACTTTTGTACTGGTCATTTAATCCACCACTATGTTAAATTCAGCAAATAAACAGTAATTGTGCATTAAAAATGTTCTCTGTAGAGGATGTGTTAACTTATTTTCACTTAAAGTAACAAAAACGTTATTTGGCCAGGGGCGCTCAAACGTTTGCATACAACTGTATCCCAAAATTATATATATATATAAATATGTCTAATCTCTCATTGCACCCAATGTGGGGGTGGGGTTTGACCCACAGGCCTCACTTTGTTTGGGTTTACAGCAGCAAGTCTGCAGTTAAAATCAACATGCAATATCTAAAAGAAAAGCGCACACATACACACTGGACAAAACACTCCAGCCTACCTCTCTGCTGGCTTTCCCTTTCTTGTTTTGGAGCCTCTCAAAGAGATCCAGCTGAGAAACTGAGGACTAAATTGAAAGCAGCTGCTCTTAGAGCTCCCTGCGAGGCAGCTTCGTACACTGTCCCAATTATGGATATGATAGGGCCTGTAAACAGATCCTGTGCAGACGCTCTGCTTTGATATTGTAAAAGCTCAGATATGCTGAACAGAGCGTAAATGTCAGCTATGGCCTTTAGCGCAGTGGCTCCTCTCAGTGAACGGCAGTTTATGAAGTGATTAACTCTATTAGGACCTGCTATGTGGAAATAACTGGAGTCAATGGAGTGTTAAGCTGCGCTGCAGTGTATTGCTGTGTTGTTTTGAAGTTCATTAAAAAGGCTTTGAGCATTTCACATGTGATTTTTTTTTCTCTATATTGTGTGTAGAATATTTAGTCCTAGCTGTATTGCATGTTTATGTGGAGGCCATTGAATATGTCTTGCTGTTGATGTTCCTAGAGGCTGTTGTGTATGTAAGTGCCATCAGGGGGTGCTATTACAACAGGCTGGTAAAAACCAGGCCAGAACCCCACTTGTGGAAGTCTAATGACTGAGTCTGTTCTTTAGGTTCCCAATGGTTTTCAGTGAGAAATTGTAGTTATTAACTATGATATAAATGAGCTTTACTTGCAATTTCATTAACAAGTTTGCAATATGAAGAATTAAAAAAGTGCATTGAAGCAAAATGGCAGTTAGACCAAACAGTGGCTTAGAGAAATCGATCAACAACGCTGAAATCCTCTGTCCTTGGACTTATTCAGAGGCGTTCATTATGCTTGCAAAGCCACACAAGGGCAGGCCTGTCATTCAGCCTACGCTCGCTGGGCTGTTTTCCCCTGCAGGCTGGATTGAGATATCATGGGCAATTGGGTAATAAGAGACAATTCAGGAAACTCTTGTTTTTGGATTTAGGTAATATGGCCCATCGGGTCTCATGGGACACTTTAAGTAACTATTTTGATTAATTTTTATTTATTGTTCAGCTGGTTCTCACTATTTTGGCAGTTAAACAGTTTAAGCAGTCTACCTAAAAGACTCAGGTGGATTCAGGTATTATAGGACATTAGAAAATAAGGGACACTGGTGAACTCGTGCTTCTCATTGCATCTCATGGTTAGCAGTGTGTTTTTAACTGCTGTACAGCCGCCTCCAAATGTCCAGTGTAGGCTGCATTAGGTCTTATGGGACACTTTATAAAGACATGCAGGCATAAAACTAGCATTTAATATGTTATTTGTCATGTTGTGTGGTGTTGCATCCCTCAGCCTCATCAGTGTGATAGAATTATGATGACAATATGGCAAAACAACTGCTCTTTTCTCGAGATCTCCGGTTATTTATATCATTATCACAACATAAAGAACATTGTTCTGTCGAGATAACATTTGTTATGTTGTGATAATGGCATAAAAATCTTGAGAAACCCATTATCACGGAAAAACGGAGGAAAAAACATGCAAATCCATGGCCATCTAGGGCTTCCCTATAATCACGCCTTTGCACTACTTATTAATCACAGTGTTTCTTTACTGTGTGCTTTACCAGCTGTGCATCTTAATATACTGTAAAGCGTATCACAATCCCAGTATGTGTCAATAATCTCGACACTCTTAAAAGATGGTTCTTTAAGGGTTCTTTAGTAAGGACAACGCTTCCATTTAGAATAATGAGTTCTATATAGAACCATTTCATGCTTCAATGGTTTTTTGCATGGTGAAATTGTTCTTCAGATTGATGGAGAATGTGCTGAAGATGGTGCTATATAGGACCTTTTTGAAATGGGTTCTTCTGTTGTTATGATATCAGGCTTGAAACAATAGCAAATCCCTTTTTGGTGCTTTTTGGTGCTTTTTTGGTCCCCTTTCAAAAAGGTGCTATATATAACCATATAAAACACATTCTCCATCAATCTGAAGAACGCTTTCACAATGCAAGGAACCCTTTAATCATGCAAAATGTTATTTGATTGCTCATGGTTTTATATAGAACCATTTTCTTTACTAAAGAACCCATGAAGAAAATTCTAAAGGTTCTATATAAATAATATATATAAAAGGTTCTATATATATTATAATACTATATAAAAGGTTCTAAATAGTGCTAAAAAGGGTTCTGCTGTTGTTAGGATGTCAAGCTTGTAACAATAGAAGAATACTTTCTGGTGCTATGTACACTCTTAAAAAAGATCTTCAAGGGTTCTTAAGTGAAAATGGTGGTTCTATATAGCACCAGAAAGCGTTTTGCTAATGTTATAATATCAAGCTTGTAACAACAGAAGAACCCTTTCTGGTGCTATATACACTCTTGAAAAAAGTTCTTCAAGCATTTTTAGTAAAAGTGGTGATTCTATATAGAACCCATGAACACCCGTACAAACCAGATGCATGCTTAAACAGTTCTTTGCATGGTGAAATCATTCCTCAGATTGATTTAGAATGATTTGGGTTCTTGATAGAACCTTTTTGAAAATGGTTCTATATAGCACCAAAAAGGGTTCTGCCATTGTTACAATGTCAAACTCTGTAACAACAGAAGAACCCTTTCTAGTGCTCTTAAAAAATGGTTCTTCCAGAGTTCCTTAGTAAAGACAATGGTTTAATATAGAACCATGAACACTCAAAGGACCATGTACATGCTTAAATGGTTATTTGCATGGTGAAATGGTTCCTCAGATTGACGGAGAATGTGCTGGGTTCTATATGGAGCACCTAAACATATTCTTCTGTTACAAGCTTGACATCATAACAATTGAAAAATGCTTTTCGTGCCATTTTTCAGGAAGGTTCTTCGTATATAAAACCATACACAACACATTCTCCATCTTAACTATGTACCATGCAAAGAACCAATTAAGCACGAGGTGGTTTGATAACTCAGGTTCTGTCTTTACTAAAGACCTCTTAAAGAGCCATCTTTTTAAAAGTGTGTGGAGTGAAATTGTTCTTCAGATTGATGGAGAATGTGTTGGGTTGCATATAGAACCTTTCTGAAAATGGTTCTAAGTAGTGCTAAAAAGGGTTTTGCCATTGTTAGGATGGCAAGCTTGTAACAATAGAAGAACCCTCTCTGGTGCTTTGTGCATGAAGATAGTTCTTCAAGGGTCCTTTAGTTAAAATAGTAGTTCTATATAGATCCATAAACACTGAAAGAACCATATGCCTGCTTAAATAGTTTCATTTTCAGAAAGGTTCGACGTGTATAGAACCATATACTGCACTTTCTCCATCAATCTTAACTACCATGCAAAGAACCATTTAAGCACGAAGTGGTTCAATAACTCAGGTTCTGCCTTTACTAAAGAACCCTTGAAGAGCCATGTTCTTTCAGAGTTTAGGTCAGCGTGTGCGTGTATGACCATGTTTTAAGGTATGGAAGGTTAATTCGGAGAGAAATGGCTCGGTTTCTTTAACGTGATCCCTCCCTGAACTCCACTCCGCCTTTTCCTCCAGCCAGAGGGGGGAGGTGGTGGTGGAGGGGAGTCCCAAGTCCCATCCCAGCAGCGCCGGCCACCCAGTCCTGCTCAACTTCTCAGAGCTCAGAGAAAAGGGGGGGCAAAAACGAGCTCAGCGGATACGAGCCCAGCCACTCGCGTCTCCGTCAGCTTTTCCCGCAGCACGCCTGAGAGACGCCCCTACGGATATTCCCCTTCGGTAAATGAGGTCCCACCGCGCGTGGGACGGGGACACGACCTCTGCAAACTTCTGCTAAGCAGTCTTTTCTTCCTCCAAAGTGAGGGGACTTCGCTTTTCAGGACCCGTGCTGGGTGGCCAGGAGAAATGAGGTCGAGGATAGGTGGCCAGAAAGTCTTCGGACTTCTCATCTCTTTGATAGTGACCTCGTATCTCGTTCATGTAAGTAAGCCCCTTCTTCTTCTCCTCCTCCTCCTCCTCCTTCTCTCATGCGTTTTCAAGGCCACTTCATTGACATAGCTGGGCAGTGCATGGGTAGTGTGTGGCTTGAATACATGGAGAACCCCTCAGAGGTAACTTTGCCCAAACCTGTGGCTAGTTCTCCTTGAGTCCTTGAGCTAACTGCAGCTGCTGCTTTCCCTTTGAAAACTTTCCTCCTCTGGGTGGTAGTAGGGGGGAGTGGTGCTGTGGTTGAGCTCTGACCTACGCTGTGGTCAGTGGTCAATTCTTTGCACAGATTTGATAGTGAGGTGCTTGGTGTTATCAGACGCTCAGAATCCAGAGTTCAGCTTTGCTTAGAGAAAATCCCCACTTCATCCGAGTGTACTCGTCCTGATCTAATTTTATCCATAGAAACAAGCTATTCATAGGCAGTCTTCTTGGTCTCTGCATGCCTGCAAAACTTGATCAACTTTGGTTTCCCGGAGCAGTCTTGAGAGTGAACACCTGGAGGGAGCTCCTAGTGTTGAGCAGAAACTAAAGGGGCCCTAAAACTGCCCCTTAATACACGCCGCTGTGCTTCATGTCTTTTTACTTAATGCTTGCCTATTTTATTGTGGAAATTGTTAGTTCCCTTGGATGCTCATGCTAGATGCTGTAGTGTATCTGCTCAGCAGACAGAATTTTTTGGTGCAATGCAAATAATAATCATGAAAGGTGCAGATGTGTTCCGCATATTTTGGTGATCGTTGATATCTAGGTGAAGACATTAAACGGGAAACGGTTTGTCAGTGCTGATGACCTGCACATGTGAGGCTCATCTCAAGTTGCCCGTTTCTCACCCTGTCACCGGTTATGCTGGGGTCTAATGACACACAGGATATTCAAAGTCTTTGGGCGTCTTTGTGTGTATGTATGTATGTATGTATGTATGTGTGTATATATATATATTTATATATATATATATATATATATATATGTGTGTGTGTGTGTGTGTGTGTGTGTGTGTGTGTGTGTGTGTGTGTGTGTATGTATGTGTGTGTGTGTATATATATATGTGTATGTATATATATATATATATATATATATATGTATATATCGAACAAAACCTTGTATCTCCATTTTTCTCGTTTTTCAGTTTATGACATAATTGTAAAATGCCTGTTGCTTTTTACATTGTGTTAAAATTTCATAAAGAATAAACCAAAAGAAATGGCCCAAAATTCTGGTTCCACTGACTTACATTAAAAGTAAAGTATGTTTTTTTCCCTTCTCCTGTAAAGTTCTCATTTTGGAGATACAAGGTTTTGCTCCAACAGCACTGACATATATGCGTCCTCTTTTTGACTAATATATATAGATATATTGCTTATATCTAGTCTCCTCCTCCTCCATCCCTTAGTATTAATCTATTATACCTGTTATAGTATTAATATTTCTGCTTGAATCTAAATAGATGTCCGGTACATAAACTTCAACTCGTCCATGAATCCTATAATAATTCCTTCATTCAGTTAACTGAGCTGTTTCAGTAATTTTACATGTACGTCTTTCTTATCATTAAAACGTCACTAAATACAAAAAAAAATTAACATCCTCCTGATGCCTGGAACATAGCGCTGACCTCACTGTCTTTTTGCTTAGGTAAGATGAGACAACTTCCTCAGTTTAACTATTGTTTCAGGGACCACCAGGACTGACACAATGGCACTGTAATTGGATTATCCGGAACCGGGGGGCATCTGTTTTCCACATTACAAGACTGCTTTGCTACTTACCAGACAGCCCGTTTGATTCAATTGAGCTTTGGGGTGCTGGTTGCTACAGGCAGCACTGGTGTCCTGCTGGAATTTCAGGTCAAAGAGTATCAATCAGCCCCAACAAAACACCAATAAAAGCACTTTATTACCCTTTTAGTTTACTGGCACAATCAAGTGGCCACTGTTCTCTGTTAACAATCAGTGGCCTGATAATTGCCACCGGACTCTTTGTCATCTGTTACTGAAAACCAGTGATGGGTTTACGTGTCTGTATGTGAATGCATTCACTTGTTTAAGAGAGTCTCTTTTAAGTGACCATATGGGGGCCTAGATTCTTAGATGAAACTGGGATTTGCTCTGGTGTACGTATTTATAGTTGAAATATGGAATTGTGCTGCCTATTGAAAAATCAAGAAATTGTGCTTTTATTTGTCCTGTCAGATAGGGCTGAATGATTTGGAGAAAATATCTAATTGTGATTTCTCTGACTAATATTGTGACTTTGATTTAAATTGTGATTATTCTCTATAAATTAAGGTTCAGGCCTGTTTTTTTTTGCCAAGAAGACTGGAATATCCACTTTTTCTGTCTTGGAGCTTGGCCCTGAATATATTGTGCCAGACAGCCAGTAAGTTGTGGTTGTAATGTCACAACACATGGAAGTTTGGTTGCCTCTAATTGGTCTAACTTACCTATGGGCAGTTCACAAACTTATTATTATTGTGTGTGTTATTGTGTGTTATCAGGTTGATTTTCCCCTCTTAAAAAGTTGTAAATGTAGATTATACTTAATAAATGGAGCTCTTGCATCTTCAATATAAAATTATTAACCTTTCAGCCATACTGAGAAATTGGAATGATTTGAATGTGATTTCACAATCTGTGACTGATACAGTAGCTAAAGTTTGATGCTATGGTCTGGAAATGCTTAACCTGTAGGTTTATGCCTAACCAGTGGTTTGCCAAAAAAACTAGTGTGGATGGACAGTAGAATGGGCAGTAGAGTGGAATTTGGTCAAACGCAATCATTATAGAACCAGCACGTCAACACTCAAGTCAGACAACATTAAAAACACAGGCTAGCCAAAATTGCTATCCAGTCCTTTTCACATGAAACCAAATGCTAAGTAGAAGGTAAATCAAGACTTAAAGCTCCTTCATTGTTGCTACTGTTGTTTGTGTTTACTGTTAACACTAGTGTTTCACGAGAAAACGTGACCACCACACAAAAAGAACCGCCTAATCTCACACTACTGTTGTGCAATGGGAAATGGACACAGGTACTAAACCAGGGTACAGATAGTTGTGGTTTTGGATTAGTAACCATACTGGGCCGTAACATACTGCTAGGGCTGAACAACATCTTATTGTGATTTTATGACGAATATTGTGGCTGCGATTTAAATAGTTATTATTTGCTATAAATTAAGGCCTGTATTTTTGTCAAAGAACCCCAGCTTTTCATTTTTTTCTGGCTTAAGGCTTCAACACTGAATGTGTAGCACCAGTGTAGTTGTGGTTGTGTTGTCATGTATGCAGAACATGGGTGTTTTAGTTGCTTCGTAATGGTCTGACTCATATACAGGCTGTTTACATGATCTGTGTTATTGGGTGAAATTTCCCCAGTTAAAATGTGTTGTTGATAATGTAGGCTATAATTAAAGTTGCAGCTTCACAATTTGAAAATTGTGTGATTTTCAGCCCAATAGAAAAACACTTTAGGGCCAGAGGAATTCAGCAGTCTGCCTTTCAGTAGTGAAAGTGGCTGGAGTGACTCCAGTCAAAACCTCAGCTGTTTTACTCACCCTGCACTGCTATGAAGTGCTTTTAGCAGAAGTGCTCTTGCCGGTGGTTATGATTAGTTGTCGGACCTTTCTAGGCCTGCCATATGAGGCCACTGGTTGGGCAATACAGTTTTGCCATCATGGTACATTACGTCAGAATGAGCATATCATTGGTATTGACTAGATCGGAGGTCAGCCCATTATTCTGTTAACTTATGTAAATAATTTCTCTGATTTTTCCTCTTACGTCTTTTATTTTTTGCAAAATCTTTTCGAAATCACTGTATAACAAGACTCAGCAAAGCCTTCGAGACACTGAAGTGTTTCAGAAAGCATCAGCGCTGAGAGTTGCTGATCAGCTGCTCTGCTAACATTTATCTCACTGGCCGTTTGAAGTTGCATGCAGTTTGTCTGCTGGTGTCTGGCGTCACCATTGTGACCATCAGCGGCTATTTTAGTTAGCGATCTCTCCCAGGATAGAGAGCTGCAAGTGCTCACTGACTTCATCCGATGGTATGCTGCTGCTGGGGGCCCGCATGGCCTGGATTCCTGCGGCCATATACAGCTTAGTGCCGGGATGTTGTGACAAACACTTTTTCTATTTTATCATCCGCCACCTTGACTTCTTTTGGGGCTCCACATTTCCAGCGTGTTATGTAATGCTATAATATAGTTTAACTGTGTGGGTCATTTCAGTCAGCCACATGATATATTTTTTTTTAAGTAAGCACTGAAGTCATATTGTGCATGATGTTTGCTGAATATGAGCTCATGTTGAGGGTAATTTAAAGGCTGGGAGATTACCAAAGCTCATTTATATCTGTTTCGTGAGCTGCTTGTCAGCCTCATATGGTTTGAATCACAATAAGTCGAATGACTTAGGATTAGAAGGTTCTACAGTCATTGTGGTAACCTCAGCTGAAAAAAATAGCTTGTAAATCTGAAGTGACATTTACATGGCTGATTTCTTCTGTCCTGTAACAGTTCTGGACTTCATTATTACTCGGGGCCATGAAGGAGGCGAGCGACAGTACAATGATAGACAAAGTCAAGTGTCGAATGGTAGTGTGTACTGTATGTTTAAGAGGCATGGTCCAACACAAACATGCTGGCACATATGGAAAACAGACAGCTTTCTGCATTCGTTTGCTCTGCAATGAGGTGTGACTGAGGTTTAGATTGAGGTCAGTGAGGTTAACGGCCTCAGACTTGCCCTGGGTTGTGACTGTGCATGCATTTTGAAATCCATAGATCTACACTGCCATTTAAAAGTTTGCAATCACTGCTCAAAAGTTTGGAAAAAGTTTTTTGCAGATACAAGATTAGAAAGATTGTAGTATATTTCAAATAATTAATAGGAAGTTGTAAAAATGAAAGAAATCTTCCAAATTTTGTCAACTAAACGTGAACAAAAGTCATTCAGACTGGTTTAATGTGAAACTGTAGAGAAACTTACTGTTTCTTTAGAGTGGTTTTGATAGGAACCAGGGGTTGTGATGTTCACAGCATAAATATAGCCATTTTTTCATTTACTATTCAAAACCAGCAAAGAAACCATGTACCATCTGAGTGTTTATATGTAATTTTAAATAATGTTAAAATGGTGGTAAATCTTCGGGGACTATTTTATCCTACAACCCCCTTCATGCACCTCTCCACCCTGCAAAAAAAGGTTTCATTTCTCATAATAAAGGTTCCTAAAAGGTTCTTGGCTTGGAGATGCAGTTCTGGGACAAACCTGTTGCTAACACATATTAAAGCAAGGTTCATTTGTGAACCAAATCGGCTTAAAAGAACACTTTTTGGCTGTGTAGTGCTCTTGTTCAGTGTAACTGAAGAACTGTACATGTGCAGAAATAACATTAGGACGTGTCTGATCAGAGCGTAACTATTTGCCCAAGGTTAGCCGCTTCATAGCACGTGATCTCCGCACATCCATCTTCTATTCAGTCTGATGTGTGTGTAATGTGTGATGCATCACTGTGGTTGTCTGAGGCTTTCATTTTCATGGCGTCCGTCATAGGGTTGGGGGCAGACTCTAAACACAGCTGCATTTCGGCTGGTACCGCAGCTCCTGCAAGTGTGGACACGAGCTAGCTAACTCGTGGCCCTGTCTGGTGCCTCACACTCTCATCTTCCCACACACATACACGCGCCACCAGCACCCCCTTCCTAAAACCACGACCCACCTCTTAGGAACACACACTGCCAAAGTCCATTATGTCACATTGAGTCATGCTAGCATGGCTTAGGAATCCGGGGGGTAACTACTCAGCCAATCAGAGGGAAGATCGAGTTGCTCAGTGGTTGGGTGTGGGTGGCCGGGAAGAGCTGCGAGGACCAAATTGCCAGTGTTTTCAAAAGCAGCTTTTAGCCGCAAGGCTAGCTTGTGGGTTACATTTTACTTTTAAACGAATAGTTTGGCGAAAAAGCTAATTTACACAGTGTCTTCCTTACCAAAAATGTAGTTAGACAAGACATGCTTGGTGTCTGAAGTACAGGAAGGTTAGGTCTGTACTTCACCAATTAGCCATTAGCGTGCAGGACAAACTGCATACCTGCATACACATTTACCTCATACTGTGTGGAGTGTTTAAGTAATCTCAAACAGACTTGCTTATGTGGTTAATGTCACTGAATGACATAATGCTGTCTATAGAAATCAACAAAAGCACTGACAAAATTTAGCTGTTTTTAGCAATGCTACATACTGTGGTTTAGTATGTCTGCAGTGTCAGAAATGAGCAAAAGAAGCACACTTCAGACTCAAGTGTGTCTTTGACAAATGCAAACTGTGGTAGAGGGAGAGGAAAATTTGCTATTATTTAACATGGCAAAACTATATGCTCTTAAGGGTTCACAATATGTGGTGAATACTAGGTACTGAAAAGCCAACCTTAATGACTCAGCAGCCTAAAACGTTTTTTCCTGCAGTTGCATAGACATGCTAAGGTCTGTGTGGAAGTTTAAACCTTTTGAGATGTTTTATAGTTCTCTGTCTATGGAACTTTTGGTCTTTCCTTGACTTGTATTGACTTGAAGTCTTTGGAACGAATCAGGTATTGTCATGTGTAGTAGAGCTCACTGAGAATTCACTGAGTAAGGCTGACCTCAGGGGACTTCGGCCTGAACTAGTCGGAAGAGATCTTTTGTACTCATTGGAAAAGTATTGTTCTTATAGAGCCTTGTGCCCTACCTCTGCTTTGATGTCCTTAAAGAAAAGCTGAATGGTGGACCGCTGTGGAGAACATATTTTCTGAATCCGAAGTGTTTTTTCACTTTTCTCCCAGTGTGGTCGCTAATTCTGACCCACTGTCTCAATGTGAATGACTGTGGTATGGCACCAGCCAGTCGGGTATCTTTTTGAACTTCTAAGCCTGGACATGTTTGGACTGCTGATTTCTTGTACGTGAATTTCTTTCCAAGACTATGAGTGCATAGCATCACTGTCCAAAAAAAATTTGTTCCTTTCCATTTGTCTATATCATTTGAATACTGCATTGTGTGAACAGTTCATGATGAATGGACCAATAGAAATGCTCCAAAATCACTTGGAAAAAACTCTCTTTACATTAACTTACTTTAAAAGTTAAGAGGGTTTTTGCCTTCTCCTGTAAAGTTACCAATTTGGAGGTACATCTTTTTCTTTGGACAGCGATGATCGATTATCTGTGCAAGGTTCCTAAATGCTTCTTGGCTTGAATGTGTGGTTCTAAGAGAAACCATTATATTATGTGGAGATACCTTTAAAAGGTGCTTCACAATCTCATAACTCATCTACAAACATATTCTTTGACGAACTATTCATTGAAATGTTCTTTAGGGACCCACAAGTGGTTCTTCTATGGTACATAATTCTTTTTTAGTACCTTTTAGTCTGTAGTTTGAAAACTAGACCATCTCTAGATCGCATTGTCTAATTTTCCTAGCACACTGAATGCACAGATTATCTGTGTAGTAGATCAGATAATCTGTTTTCCCTTCAAATGTAGGGCACTGACACTCTACAGTAGAATCTAATACTCTACAACATCCAACTCACTCTGCAGCCATGTGGAAATGTCTGGTTTCTGATAATTGTGGCTAGCTTTAAGATCAGTGTGAACGCTCCCTCAGTCGTGTGCCCTGTCTTGTAGAAGGCATATGCCAGCTGAGCTCTCTACAGCACACTCTTCTATTTCCTCTAATCTGAGGCAAGTCTTGGCCTGCCCTGAAAAGAAGAGCAGGGCTAAGCTGAGGTTCCTGCAACCCGCTTGGCTGCATGTCCTCCAAGGGTGTTATTAAACCATTACCATGCAGCTTATCATGGTTAAGGCACTGTGAGAAAGGTAATGGGGAGGAATTTTGGTGCCCTCAGGTTATACTCTTTCACGAGTAAAAAGAAAGCAGATAACGTAACATTAAAAAAGGCCTATGGACAAGTTTTTCCTCTTTTTTTCTAACACTGTTTTTTTTTTTCTTTCACTTCATATAATCAAATCTCAATACTGTCATATGTAAAATGTTGTCAAATGATTCTACTGATTCATTTCAATTCCTGCCAGACATAACAATGACTTTGTACTGTTGGTTTACAACAACAGAACTGCGCTGCTTTGTCTGAGATTCTCTGCACATCGTCCCACGGCTCATTTCACTAAGCAGAAATTCTAAAGAAAAAAAAAAAGCCAAAAGTCAGGACTGTCTGATATGGGAAGAGATAAGGAACATTTCTAGTGGGCAGTGCTTCCTTTTGGCCCAAGTTATGCAACCAAATCAAGAAATGCTTTGTGAAATCGCACCCTGGTGCAACCAGAACACTGTGATTGAATGTGGACTTGGTGATACTGCTTCTTTTTGAAGTGGTTTCCAGCATTGGTCACGGTTTGCCTTACACTGGCCTTGCCCCTTCAAGTGTTCTCCGATGCTCTTTGCCTGCTGAGACCCACTCAGAAAGCTTTAGATAAAGCCAGAAGAGCCACCCTGAAGTCTGGTCTACATTAGCATGTCAACAGCCCCCCTCGGAGAGCTGGGCATTCTGGCTCTGTGCCGCTGCTGGCAGACTCCGATTCAGTTTTGTGATTCAGAAGCGTGAGATAATGCCTTGTATTGGGTTGCAGGTTGCATCTGACCACTGTAATGTGCACCTAGACAGAGGTAATACTGAGGTAATTAGCAAAATTCAGATCTATGAGTGTGATTTATCAATATAATCTTCCAGCGGGGCTGAGTTTGAGGGGCAGAGGATGTTGGAATGTTCCCATGGACGTCAGGGCGTGTTTTGGGGTGTGGTTTTCCATCATCTCGGCCTTCAGCGTCTTCTGCATCCTGCGTAATGAGAGAGGAAATGTGGTTGAATGCGTTGCTCAGTGCACAGCTTTCTTTAGACCACTGCTGGACTTGTAGCTTTGATGTAGGCAGATACCGTTTTGCTGTGCGACTCCAGCTGATCGCGGTGGGAGCGGGGAAAGACAGGGCTTGCTGATTCATCATCCTGTTGGGGAAATGAAGTCCAAAATTATCTGCATGAGGGGGGAGCCCACTTCCCTACTTCCGAACAGTAAAGTTTACTCAGGCTTTCCTGTGGGTCTTTAAGACATAGGAGCAGGGGCCAAGCCTACATGCAGCAGCTGTGTGTTATAGGTTCTTCTGGGAAAAATCAGTCAGCTTTGAGCAGTCCATCAGTCCATATTGTCTTACTAGTTCCATTCTGATAGGCTATACTGGGATAGTACATATCCCAGCAAAAAAAAGAAAGTGGAATGAGAATAAAATGAAATTAAATAGATAGAAATAAGCAAAAACACATTCTTCGAACTTTACATCCATATTTACGTCCATATTTCAGTAGCATAAGCATAATGGCCGCTCTAATTCCAATGTTATAGCATTTGTATTGAGATTGTGTATAAATACAAAAACCCACAATTTATAGTCTAGTTGATTAACTTAAAATGTGTGTAAAAAATCAATACATAAATGGAAATAATACAGTAGACACATTCTTTGAGCTTTCAGTCAGTCCATATATTTCCACCATGTCCTTATGCTTACAGCCATGCTAGTTCCATTTGAATAGTGTTTATGCTAAAATGCTATAGTCATGCTAATTCCATTTGGAAAGCATTTACTAGGACAGTGATCACTAAAGAAGAAAAAAGCAACGATTCATAATTTATTTGGCTAAAACAAAGTAAAATATGTGATAATATTAATTCTAATTCTAATTATAATATTAAAATTAGAAATAATAATAATAACACATACTTTGAGCTTGCAATCAGTGCATCTCCTAACATATATGCTAATTCCTTTTGGATAACATTTGGGATAGTGTTCTGCTAAGAAGATGTTAAGTAATGTGTCGTAATTTGTTGGCTAATGTAAAATATGTAATAAAATTTTAATATCTTAGTAAAAAGAAGCAAATGGACACACTGAGGTTTCCGTCAGTCCGTATCAAAAGTGTTAGCCTAATAGCCATGCTAATTCCATTTGGAAAGTGCTTACTGTTCTCCACAGAAAAAAAAAAATATTCATAGTTTCATTGCCTAAACCAAAGTAAAATATGTGATAAAATTAAACAATTAAGTAAAAATAAATAGACACAAATGCTTTGAGCTTTCAGTCAGTCCAAATCTCATGCGTTAGCCTGATAGCCATAATTCCATTTGGATAGTGTTTATGCAGGGGTAGTGTATTTCAAATTAAAACAAAGATTATTAATTTAGTTGGCTAAAAAAATAAGCAAGTAAAATGTGACCACTTTAAATAAGATTAACATTATTAAAAAGCAAATAAAGAAAGCAGTCTTTCAGCTTTCCATCAGTCCATGTTTGTTAGCTTAATAGCCATGCTAATTCATCTCACATGTTAGTCTAATAGCCACACTAATACAAAGAAAAGTAAGGATTCATAATTTAATAGCTAAAGCAAAGTTAAATGTGAAAAAATTGGATAAATCCATCAGTCCATATCCCACGTGTTAGTCTAAAAGCCATGCTAGCGTGACAGTGTATTGCACTTGGTCAAAAAAATGATTTGGCTAAAAAGAAATATGTAATAAAATACGTACAAATGGATACAGTTTAGAGCCAGTAGACTGGAAATGTATAACATTTGTAAGGACATAAGCTTATTTCAGTGGCAAAATCAGTTCTGAAAGTGCACCCTCGGCACTGCACATTAAAGCAAACATGTTCAAACTGGAAATGATTCATTTGCTTGGGAGCCACCTGCTCTTAGAGCTGCCAAACCACATCCCGCACTGCGCTCTTCTCAAAGCATTCGCTTCTCTTATTTATATTTCCATGACAAGAAAAGTGAATTCATCTACTGCTGCAGTATTTTCCATGTACAGTGTTTTCATGTACTGCTGCTGGCTGCCCTCTTTGTCCAACTCGATCTCTCTAATGGAAAAAAGGCATCATCTGAAGCCTTCTAGCTGCAGAAGCTGTGTAAAAATGAGTTGTGATGGTTGCAAACTCTGCCTATGCTGTCTAGCTTTTGCTTGGAAAGTAGCCTGTGACACGTTTTGGTAGCGTGAATGGGGATTTACCACAGGCCACTTGCTTTTACTGTAGTACCAGAAATCACTGTTAGCGCTGGTGCTAACAAAACACGTGTGTTATTTTATATGAATGTACAGATTTGTGTTCGTAAGTAGAAGATAAGAGCTTATATAATGATTTTAATTTGATGGACAGTTACTGTTGTGCATGTAGATTTGTGACTCATTTTATTAGGAAATAATTACAATAGTTATTATATAATTATATTTGAATACACTCTCTTGAAGAACAATGGTTCTTCAAAGGTTTTTTAGTAAAGGGAATGATTCCTTTTAGGACCATGAGTTCTATAGAGAACCAATTCATGCTTAAATGGATCTTTGCATGGTGAAATTCATGCAAAAATTCTAAAACAAATGTTCTATATAGCATCAAAAAGGGTTCTTCTTAGCTTGTAACAATAGCACCAAAAAGGGTTCTTCTATATAGAACCATTTTCAAAAAGGTTTTATATAGAAACATGTACAACACATTCTCCATCCATCTGAAGAACCACTTCACCATGCAAAGAACCATTTAAACATGAAATGGTTTTATATTGAACTCATGGTTCGAAATAGAACCAATCCCCTTATGAAAGAACCCTTGAAGAACCAAGAGTGTTGTATAACAATCAACAGTAATAGCTCTTTA
The DNA here is from genome assembly GCF_904425465.1 of Colossoma macropomum. Taxonomy (NCBI): domain Eukaryota; kingdom Metazoa; phylum Chordata; class Actinopteri; order Characiformes; family Serrasalmidae; genus Colossoma; species Colossoma macropomum. Next base: position 33,141,161 of record NW_023494802.1, on the reverse strand, counting down.
ATACTGTTGAGGGTTAAGAACTTGTTTCTGCTTAAGAAAATAAAGTTTTTTGCCTTTTTATACGCAGTATTACTGGGCCAGAAGTGAGATGGATCTTCCCTGTTTGATTTCCTGTTCATCTCAGTGTCACCAGTATTTGGTCAAACTGATTTCTCAATGTTTTTGTTAATGAAAGTGTGTGTCTCTGTCTTTCCAAAGCTGATATTGATTACTAAACCTAATACAACAATGAGATGACCAAACTAAATATTATGATGAAGATCCTGTGTGACCCACTAAAACGGTCCAAATTTATTCATATATCTTTGCAATATGGCTGCATGACATGAACAAAAAAGTTATATCGTGATTAGTGCTGGGTATTAAAATACAATTATTTGTGGTACCGGCCAAATGACTTTAATACGAGTTCTGAAAAACTATGAGTTGTTCATTACCAAATTTTAATACTTAAGTATTATCTGCATTTGTGAGCCGATAAGTGTACTGATTAATGTTTAGCTGTCTAAATGATCCTGTAAGCTTGTTTTTAAGGTCGTCTTAATGATTACTCTGCAGTCTGTTGCAACATATGACTTTTAATTCAGTTTTTGCATTTAAAAGCTGATATCAATGAATATCATGAATTTTGGGATCAGTATCGAACATTTTGAACACCTGTATATGAATATACACTACTGCGGAAGGGTCAGAGACCACCTTTCATTTATTTATTTTTCAGTCAAAATGGCCATTAAGTGCAAGTTATTCATTTTTCAGATATTTCGGAGGACATTAGGTATAATCCGCATGCATCAGGAAGGGAAAAGTCAAAGGAAAATAAGTGAAAAAACAGTAGTTTTCAAAATTCAGGTTCAAAAAATGATCAAAGATATAGAGAAATGGGACTCCTAACAATCACGCAAGACTGGATTGAAGTTCTAAGACTGAACTTTGGAGATGTGGAAAAATATGCTTTAAACAACTGAAAGCAAGACTCCTGAAAAGAATGGAAGCTATCATAAAAGCAATAGGTGGAAACACTAAATACTGAAATAAATGTACAGTATATTTGCTAAGGCTTTTGTATTTTTATTGTAAATAAATATATGTTTTCAGTTGTTCATTTTTTTTCCTGATGCTAAAACAATGAATATCTTAATGGCCGTATATAGATTATACATGTGCTTGTATTGTGCGAGATGAAATACTCCTGATTGTGATGTGCATTGCAATATATTAAATATCTCTATTGGTAATCAGTAATGGGACATGGTTAAAGACTGATCTTAATTATTTAGACCAAATTATTTTACTGCTGTTGAACTACATGAATGTCTTCATCAAAACGCCTACAGAAACACTCCTTTAGAACTGTGATTGGTTAGTATTGCACTTGCAGTGTTGTATTACCGAGGCTGGTTTTACGGTAATGGTTAACAAATGATACATTGTGCAGCCGTAATGTGTGATGAGTGCTGGCATGAATGGTGGGAGAGAAAGCTGTGGATCTGAGGCCTGATAAGGAAGGAATGCGCGTGTGTGTGGCTAAGTGCCTTGGCAGATTCGGTTTGCCCTCACTGTTGTGCCTGTTAAACGCTTCCCAGACACTCTGTCAGATGCATCTTTCAAAAGCTATTCCAGCTCACTGCTACACCAAAGTGTGTAGAGCGATGTATCAGGCATATGCATGTACATGGGCTTGTACATTTCTGTGTATTATCTCAGAATAGAGCTCGATTCTGGTCAGGAGATTGGCAAGGCCGTGCAAGCATGTTCACCTTCTTCTGCCTTGAGTAATTTTGGTTGTATGTTTGGCCTTGTTGTCTTGTTGAAACATTCATTGTCTCCTAACATTGAATTTCTCGGCCAATGAGATTAAGCTCACCACAAACATGTCCTGGTACATTGCTCCATTCATGTGTCTTTCCATGATGTGTAATGCTCCAGTACTATTGGCGAAGAATCAGCCTCATATTAGGATACTCCCACCACCATGCTTCATTGTAGAAATGGTGTTCTTACGATTTTAAGCGAAACCCTTCTTTCTACAAACATGACAAGCTGAATTATAGCCTGAGCTCTGATTTTGTCTATCTGATGATAGTACATTGTTCCAAAAGAAATCTGATTTGTCTAAAAACAAAGACGTGCATCTCTGTGATCTTTTTTCAGCAGAGGAGAGATGAAGTCGACTAGTTTTGCACCTGACATTTAAACTTAAATCTCAAGGTAGTAAAGTAAGTCTCATAATTCATAAATTACACTTGTCCGTGGTTTTGCCGCTTGCTCCCTGTAATCTGGGCCGCTGAATGCCAAGCCAATAGTTTAGAAGCCTTCTGTCCATTCATTATGTGCACTTTTGGTCTTCTTTGCTGCTTTTAATCTAGGAAGAATGATTGTGTTGAGCAACAGGCAGCATTGCCATGGAGTTCTTATGCAAAAGGAAGAATCATGAGATCAATACCCATGGGATTGCAGCTGCAGTATTTGACCAGATGCTGTCAACAGCACTTTAAAAATATAAGCAGTCAGTGTTCTAGTATTACATAAATGTCAAACACTTTTATTTGACCCGGTTTAAAATGGTTGCCGTGGGCATCGAGAAGCTACAAGTGGTTCAATGTTGGTTCATAGGTTTCTGGAGGGGACAAACATGTTGCTCTGCACCCTGTGCCAAACAGGAACACCATCAAGGCCTGTTGCATTGTCATATTTTTGCTTCAGCAGCAGATCTGTCACATATGCCTGAGATTAAGCTTGTTTATTTCATGCAGGGATCATTCACTAAACCTGTGTGTACTGCAATAGTGGAAGCCCAAGTCATTCTGCAGGTTTGTGCTGAGATTCTGCCATTGGCTGTTGAATATGGTAGTAATCATGTAATCTGTCGATTGCTTTGACGACTGAGTAGTTTTTTAAAAACAATAAAAATTCAAAAAAAGTCAAAAGCAAAATATGTCAAAGCAAAATAAGAGAAAAAGCAGGAGTTTCCAAACCTGGACTTGATTAAAAATGATTAAAAGATACAGAGACAATGAAACTACTAAGAAAATCAAGCTCTGCTCTTGCTGCAGGTCTGAAAAATCCACAGGTGTTTCTGTCTGTCCTGTGAACTGTGAGAAGACAAATCAACACTATGAATCTGAAAGGAAGTGTAGCTGTCAATAAGCTGTTACTGAAAAACAAAAAAATATAAAAAAGAAGAAAATTGGCAAAGCAAAGAAGCTGCTGGTGTTCTCAGAACAATGGTCTGACCACCCCAGAGTCCAGACCTCAATATCACTGAAGGTATTTGGGGATTACTGAAATTGTGAGAAGCAGAAAATGCAGCCAGCTTCTAACACTGAACTTTGGAGGTGTGGACATCTGCCTCTGATTTTTACTATAAGAAAGACCAGAAAAACAATATGCATTATCGTCATGCAAATTGACAACTATTTACTGGTAATTAATTAGGAAGGTATATATTTTTTTTGTTAATCATTTAATTGAGTTGAATTATCATGACAGTCCTAGCTGACGTTATGTAGTTACAGTGCAAACGTTTAGGCAACACTAGTAAAATTACATGTTTTGTTGATTTTCTAAGTAAAAGATAGGTTAACAAATCTGCAACAGAGAACACGCTTCTGCACATTTTAATGCACAGTTTCAGTTTATTTGCAGAATTTAATGCATTTTATATTTTGTTTTTTACAATATGTTAAACTCAGCCAAAAAATAGGAATTGTACACTAAAATGTGCAGAAAAAATGGCACGTTTAAATTTCCTTTGGAGGATTTTAGAAAACCAACAAAGCATGTAATTCAAAATGTTGCAATCGATTGTATATTTGTCCACCTGTGCCAATCTGTCCAGCACTTTTCCAAGGACATTTTAAGTACATTTGGCCTAGCTGAGAATGCCTTATGCTCTCTAGAGGAAGTTAATCCACAGAAATGCCTCAAATTTTACTGAGAACCCTGCAGGACATATTTTATTTATTTATCTTTTTTTAAGGATGGCCCAGGACTAGGCAGCCTACACAGGCTTTGGCTTGTGACAGAGCTGACATTTTTGTGGCTTCCAAACTAAAGTGGCTATGTGCAATTTTGTCTCCACCCATGCCCCATGTTGACTTATTGGGCTAAGCAAAGTTTTCGCTCACTTGCGTCGAGAGCTGCATCTCACTTTGCTAAGAGGCAACGCACTCCTCTGCAACTCCCTCCACGCCAGACATGATGAGACAAACAAGGTGGATTCTCATGTTTAGTCTTCAGCTTCACAGTCTCCAATCTGAAAAGGTTTCTTTGGCCACCCTCTGTACAAAGGCATTCGGATTTCTCGTGTTGTCGGCTTTCCTTTGCCTTTTTCACTGTTTAATAACGTAGGCGATGCTGACAAGAAGGAAGATGTGTTTGACTTCTTGATCTGTTTTATGTGCTTTCTTGGACAGGTCGTGTTTTATGAAAAATCCAGGAAGCTCTGTGTACCTTCCTAGGCCTAATGTAGTGCTAATTCCACTTTTGTCAGAATGTTATCCTTAGTCTGATGCGCCTCCGGTTAAAATGCATGTGAAAGATAAACCTTTTAACTTTTCAGCAACTACAGTGTTGGAATGCAGCCATTTACAGCCTGCAGTGTTTCAACCCAGAGCTTCTTAATCACTCTGCCCTAGGCTTTATAACCACCTAAAACATAGAGCCAATTCGAGCAATTACCTTTTTAAAGCAGCTAATTAAACAGCCTTCCAGGGCTGATTTACGGCCAGCTGGAAGATCCGCTGGTGGACAACAGACTCTTAGCAGTGTGTCGGGACTTCTCAACCTCATGGCCTTGGTTCTCCTGCTGGGCAGCCGGCGTAGTCTCGACATGGCCACAAAAGGACGTTGTCAGGAGCACACCGGGGTTCAGATCTGAGAGTGAGACTGCGGCCAAATTCCTTGGCATGGGCGCAAAACCTGCCCTTGGGCACATGTCTTAACCACAGCTCGTTGTTTTGTGGGGGTTCCCTAGTGCTTGAATAATATGAGAACCTGCAGCGTGGAGATTTAGCGAGATAACGGAAGAATGGGCATGGTTTTGTTTTGCCCCTGCGAGCTGGCGAGACGGGGACAAAGTTTTCATAGCGCTATCGGCCCGGCCCGAGGTGTCTGTGAATGTCTAGTCAGCACAATCTGCCCGCACCTCACTTTGTGGAATTCCTGGAATTAACCTATGCATGCTCCACCCACAAACACGCTCTTCTGTCGCTACTGTTGCGAGATTGGACAAGAGTTACAGAACAGCTTGTCAAAACTTTAAACTACATACATTTTGAGGATATTATGAATTTCATGTAATGTTTATTTTGTAGACCTGGCCCGGGGTGTATCCTGCCTTCCACCCAATGACTGCTGGGATAGGCTCCAGCTCCCCTCGCGACCCAGAAGGATAAGCGGCTTAGAAGATGTGTGTGTGTGTGTGTGTGTGCATGTGCGTGTTTGTTTTGTATGCAGGTGAAACCTTGCACTGTTAGACGAGGATAGATTAGGTGTCATTTTTTTTTCTTGAAGCTAGATGAATGCTGATGTTATTGATGTAGCCATTTCATGTTAAACCAATGCAGTTGCATTAGATGACAATAATTTGTTCATCCTGATGCAGGTTTACATTGCGATATCACAACGTCACAATACATTGTTCCACCCCAAGTTGTGATGCTTACAAAATAAATGTCATTTGAAATTAAGAATGTGCTCTGAAGTTAGATATTCTGACCAAAACTGATGTAGGTATTTTGACAAAACCTAATTTATTACTAGGTTGAATAGAATTTTTGCCATTGTTTTGCCAAGCTTGGCAAATGCTGAAACAGTAGCTCTGAATGTATGCATTCGGATAGGTTTGTTCTGTCTGGAGGGACAGAGTCAAGGGTGGATTCTGGACATTTTCCCAAACCATACAGCGCATGCCTAAAATGCCAATACAAAGTGGTGCATGCAAACCCTCCTATGTTAACCAGTGTAGCCTTTTATATCATGCAAAGTATATTTTCACTTGTATTTTTTGTAGTCCATCACCATATAAGCATGTATAAAACATTATTAGGTTTAGTGGGGCATTTACTGTGCACCTACCACGTTGGCTTTGGCCGATGGGGAAAAGCGGTGAGGATGGGGATGGGGATGGCATTCACCCTGTGCCTGAGATTTATTCCTCTTTTATAGTACTTGAAACGTTTTACTAGGTCACATTCATGTTAATTAAGATGTAACCACACTGATCTGCTGCCTTAAGGAATGATCCTGGCAGAGCACAAGCAGACTCTACCTGTAGCTCGAATATAGCAGGGCACTGTCCTCTGCAAGTTCCATTGCTGATTATTGCCCTGGTCTCTGGTGAGAGTTCCTGCCTGAGACGTGACTATCTGTCTGGTGGGTTTTCACACGGCTGTACCGGTGCCTCCATACGCCTGTAATTACCTCATCGGAAATGAAACGCTTCACATCTGCTTCCAATGAATGGGCAGGTAGGGCCCCTCGCTTTCTTATTTCCTTGGACAAATCTCCTGGCATGCAGATGGCGAGGTAGAGGCATGTTCATGTGTAAACGCACCTTATTATACCTTACAGAGGATACAAAAGGGGGAGTGAATGGCATTGTGTAACAGGCCAGGAGCTGATGGAACTGTCACTGATTTCAGTGATTGCAAAGTGGCTGCTTTCCTTTTGACAGCATTGACACTCTTCTCAGTTGTCTGGCTCTGGAAAGATCATTTATACCCTATAAATACCTCCTTCGTAGGGTTGTATAGCTGTAGGTTTCCTCTAAATGTTAGACATTGCCTGTTTAGTTAATGCAGATGGTTGTTTGTGTGCACGCATTGTTCCCAATGACATTATTAAGTGGTTGTTTATTTTAGACTAGCGAGGAAGGAAGGCTAAGTAAGACATGGGCTAATGCTTAATTTTAGCCGGTGGTTTTAACAGGATTCCATTGCGCTGGATCAAATAGGTGTGGTACAGTCTGGAGGAATTCCTTCCTCAACCAACGCCAAGAACAATGGAATTAATATCAAGGGGGTATAACACGGTATTCTCACTGCAGCTGAGATAAGGAGTGCAATTAAGAGGAGTGCTAGTACTTTTTTTTGTTTGCTGATATATTGTTCAGTATACTTTTTTTGATGTAGGCGCTCTATATTGCTTTATGGCAATACTAGCAGTCCCTGTATGATAGATCATCAGTATGAACCTGCTCTTTCTAGAGCTGGTGATAAACATCAGAACAAAGCAGCCCCTTCAGGATCTCATAATTCCTTAATTACAGAATCAGAAATTTCTAATTTATCTGGAATTCTAGCAGTGTTTCTGCATAATTAGATGGTAATTCAGAGTGCTTTAATGTGAAATACACTGTTCTAGAGGAACTTGGCAACCCTAATTTTCTTTACAGAGGTAATAGGAACCAGGGATCATATGTGTCCAGTACAAATATTGCCATTTTACTCACTATTCAAAACCAGTAGTAAACCTATGTGTATCTTCTGAGTTTTGTATGTAATGCTGATAGTAAAATAGCTGTAAATCTGAATCTCCTTAGATGGGGGGACTATGTTGCTTTACATCGCCCTGCGTCTACCTCTTCACCATGAATAGATGAAAAAAAAAATGTAGGCAACATCTTATCTCAGAACTATGGTAAAACAGTGGTTCAGACATCAGGCAGCGTATACATAAACCTTTAATGTAATAACTTTTTGTGTGATCTTTTAGAGGCATTGAATGCTTTGGACGTCTGGTTCCTATCACCGCCATTTTGAGCAACACTGACTCTGTAAATTTCTCTAGAATGGCACACTTTACATGAAACCACTCTGAAAGACATTGTTTACAGTATATTGATTTAATTATGCAGAGATTTTAAACAATCAGTGAAATTCCCCTTTAAGGGAAGCCTTTAACAAAGCATTAAGGCATTAAATATATAGCAAAGTTATTAAAATGAAAGGTGTTAAAATTCTCAAACGTGTTTAGAAAAGAACATTCGCCCTTGGACAATAAATATCAGAGCGTGAGCGCATCTTTCATACCTGGTCACTAGGCCTTAGTTTTGAAAATGTATCTGCCAGCCTTTCAATAGAGCTGTGCTAAAATAGAGGTAGAATGATTTAATGGCATTGACATCATATGTCAAGCAGGCTCTGCTATTATGGTTCAGAGAATGCTTAATTAAAGCTGGGGGGGGTATTTGGCCGGGCATCAGACGTTTTCCCTTTTAAGTGATATACATTCATTCAGTTTCACATAGGTCACCCTCTCATACAGGTAAATGTAATGAATAGATGCTTGGATGAGTCAGTAGAGTCTGGTAACATAATCAGAGCTCATATTAGCCTCCAAGATCTGTTTAGGCATCACATGGCGTCACTTGTAGTGAACCACAGAATTTGCAGGTTTTTTTACAAGTAGACATTTGGAACTTGATCTCTGAGGCACTTTTTCAATCTGATAAGCTGTGCATGTTTTGAGAAGCAACATTTTAAAATAGAAATGAGCTGCACCAAAATTGACCATTGTAAATGCCCGCTGGGATTTTGGAACACATTGCATTTGGATTCCGGCCATTCAAAATGATACACAGTGTAGAAACATCCCTTACAAAAGTCCCTTGTTGACCTTGGACAAGAACACAAACTGAGTCTCCGATTATCTCTGGACACGCAGGTTTTTCCCGCTTTTCATTTGCTACCTGACCCTTATCCAATACTCACAGAACCCACTTACCCCGCTGCCCCTCCTAACGTCATTTAGCAGTTGGCCAGCGTTCCTAAGAATTTTTTTTTGGGGGGTGGAAATATTTATCCTGCCTGTTGAACTCTTGCAAATGTGTGACTGTTACAACAACGGCAGCCAAAGATCATAGAAAAGGCCCTGGGCTTCATCCTCAAAACATTATTCAGCATTCGATGGCAGTCTAATGCCAAAGCTCTTGAGCTTAGGTTGCATTTAAAGGGGAATTTCACTTCAATTCCACTTGATTTTTAAAAAGCTTTGGCATAATTCAATTGAAAGGTGTTAACAAAGTTATTCAGTGTGGTTTGATGTGAAATGCTCTGTTGTAGAGAAAGTTACCAAATCAGAATTCTTCACAGTGGTGGTGATGGGAACCAGACGTCTGAAGTGTTCAGTGTTCATTGTTACACACATGTGGGTCTATGTACAGCAATACATATCATTATCATGACAAATTGTGCCACAATACAACATATTGCACATATTGTATTTGTAGAACACTGACCATCTGCATGTTTCATTATAAAAAAAAAGCAAAATTAGTCCCATTGAACTGGATTTAGTTCAACATGGTATGCATTTTTTAAAATGTAGCACTTCTGGTTGTTTTTTCTCTGTTCCAACTGATCAGATATCTGAAAAAAAAATATTGTGACATATTGTATTGTGAAAATGTCTTGAAGGATCGCGATGATATATTTTTGCTATGTTGCCCACCGCTACAAATATTGCCTGATGCCAGAGACATTGTTTATGGTAGTTTTTGGGGGTAGATTTTGGCTTAAAATGCATTTTTAAAGCCATTCATGGTGGGAATGTACATGCAAGGTGTTCTATTACGAAAAGCATAATAGTCCCCAAAGAAAATATTATTTCAGATTGACCATTATTTTACAATCATAAACATTACATGTAAAACTCAGAAGTTGTGTGTAGGTTCACTGGTCATTTTGGATGGCAAATATACTGTTTTTATTTGCATTGTAGACATTGTGACCCCTTGTTCGTATCACCACCACTGTAAAGAATGTCTCAGCAGTGAGCCATTCCAGTCAAACCACTCTGAATGACTTTCTTACTGATCTCAGCGATTAATTTATGCAGAAATTTTAGAAAAGCTGTGGAATTCCTCTTTCAGTGAACGGAGAAGCCAACTGAGGAGCCTCACACCTAGTGAAAGTTCACCTCTATGGCCTTTGGATTCTTCAGAGCCTTCTCCATGCCCCAGCCACTGTAGAGATAATCCTGTAGATTGTGAGTGGCCAACTCCTTGATCCTTTGTCAGTAGGTGACAGGGGGAGCTTAAATCCTAGGATTTAAATCAGAGAATGGAGCTGGAATGAGCCAATCGGAAGATGAGTACTTCAGGCAGACAAAGTGGGCACCTGACCCCCTCTCACATGCTGACCTCTGAGAACCAGGCTCAGGAATGTTCCCATTTCACTACTGTGAGCTGCTGTTGAGGAGGTATGCTTGTGTTTTGGTGACACATTACGGAGAAGATCGGTTTACTCCGAAAGCCCGGGAAATATCTGGGATGAGGCGTAATCTTCTCCAATCAAGGAGTCCCACAGCGGTTGAGGGAGATCTCCCTGATTTAGGCAGTGGTTTAGTTGATCTACTTAGCTGCCATTTGACTTGCAACTGCCTTAGCAGTGTTCTTGAATCAGGAAAATTATGGGATGAAACGGTCCAGTTGGCTCGAATTAGCCCACAATTCGTTAGGCAACTTTAAAGATGTCATGTGATGCATCTAAGGCGATTCAAAGGTCCAATCACCTCACATCTGCTGTTTGAAGCAAAGGTATGAGGCAAGGGTGGATGATATGGCAAGAAACATCAATTAACGTTGTCTAAATACATTTTCATGATGCATCACAATGTTTTCACCCACAGATACAATGGATTAGTAGTATCACCTTTATCAATAGTAATCAAAAACTCAATTAAACAGGTCATAAAAATCAAACATGCAGTTGGTCAGTGTTCTGTAACTACTGACCGTATCCTCAGTATGCTCGGAAAAGCCTGCTGTTTATCACAATAACAACATTTTTCCTGATAACGATAGAATGTTGATATATTGCCCAGCTCTAGTATGAAGTCAGTGAACTATTTGTGGATTTCCCAGACTCCCTCACCAAAATAAATGCTTGTATGATGATCTGCAGACTAAGTATGCTCTCTTTGTAATGAAACATGGTTAGTGTTCTTTAAGTGCTGACGATATCCATAGCATGCTCAGAAAAGAATATTGTTTTTATGAGAAAAAAATGGATCATGATAACAATAAAATATCGTCATATTGCCCAGCTCTAGCATGAAGACAGAGACCTGTTAGTGGACTCCCTAGATTCCCGCACTATGGTAATCTAAATTAGCAATAGGTAAGATGTTTACCACAGAACTAGAGGTGTAACCACACACGAAATTCAAAATCTGATTGGATATAATACAGTGGTGTCTCGATACGATGCATTTTTCAATACAGCACATATAAAACAAATTCATGTTCTATATGATTTTCAATTCTGAGGTTGAAAATAAATTCGATTTTTTATATTTTTTATGTTAAAATGTTAAAAAGCTCTAAATATCTACAACAAAGATAAATGAACCAAAATTCTCCAATAGAACTGTTTTTTGCCTGCTGCTCTGCCCAAAATAAACTCCTAAAATCACAAACCCTACAGTTAATAAATAATGCATTAAAAGCCTAGTGGGTGCATGTATAGCATAAGCCCCACCCCTCCCCCCACTTTTCTCTGTAAGGATGCATCCAGATGCCTAGCATTACTCACTGACAGTAATTTCCGCAGGAGATAATAAACGAGAGATCCCTGCACGTTTTGATACACTGTTTCAATTTTTCGATACATATTGAACTCAAACTTTTTCCAAGGCCTTTCTTAGCTGTTTGTTGACTTGGCCAGAAGTAACCCCAACTGCAAAGGTGTTAAAGCTTCCACTGGCACTGCCGTTACTGTGCAAAGATGTCAAGGCCTCAGCTTAGGGGGCTGTGTGGCGTGAAGGGCTAGGGACCGGGTTTAACAAAAGAGGCTTTGAATACATTTATAGGCTCAGGGCTTGCTTGAGCGGCCCCATCCTCTCATAAAAAGCGTAATAGGTGATATTCTATATACATCACACTTTGCTGAGGGCAAGAATTGAATTGCTCGAGTGTTTTGCAACACACTGAACCAAATAAAATCAAGCCGAAACTTTATTTGCTCCAGTTTAACCGTCCCACATACACAGGAACTGAGCGCTGCTCTCGGCCAACTGGCGTGAGACTGCTTATTGTGGTGGAGTATGCAAAGAGGCAGTGTTATTTTGGCTGCCTTTTTAAAATATAACCTTAGAATACAGCACTCTCAGGCATCTGCTGCCGAGGCCTCTTGGGTTGTTGTGTCAACTGCTCCAATGTAATTTAAGCTGAGTGGACTTCTGTGCAAAAAACGCTATGTTTTGACCATTGAGACAGGGCAGAGCTTGTTACCTAAGGCCAAACGTGGACTGTTTCTCTGCGGAATTGATGCCTGAAAGAATTTCACATTCGGCTTTCAGTTATCTCTAACTAAAGTAAAATTCTGTTCATTGCTGAAATAAACACACTCTCTCTGAAGAATGTGTAATCTAAACAGACTTTCATATCACAAGGAAATGAATAGGTCATGTCTGCCTTAGCTGTTTTAAAAGGATGCCACAGATTAAGTGAACTTCTGCACTAAAACAGCAAGTTTTTATTAAATTATTGCATTCTATAGTTTAGAGTAGAGATGGCACCGCATCTTTTTTTGTTTGTTTTCCAATATCAATACTGAATCAGAATTCTCAGATATTGGAAAAGTCATGAAAGCTTCAAATATTAAGTACTAATTGGGACTAATTTAGAATTTGTGATAAGCAAATTGGCAAATGTTATTCTCATATTGAAGAACCATGAGATGTCTGAACTCTATACTGTACCAGAGGACAGTGAAAAGCCTATACCTTACGTTTTTGTCAGAGTTTCTAATCTGTTTAATCCACAGAAAGAAGCTTAGAGAGACTACTGCAGCCGGCTAAATACTACTGCACACCAGACTGCTAGGTAGCAGAGTATAAAGAACAGGTGTTTTCCAGCTAAAAGCTTTGAGGTAAATGTGGTGTGGCTAGGCTAGTAATGCTAGCTAAAGTGAAAATGGACAAATTACCATTTGCAGATTGCAACCAACTGAATACCCCTTCCTCATCCCTCTCTTTCCAAGCATGTAGTAGAACTTACAGTGGCCATCGTGTTTTCACTTTTTTGTTGACAAGAATTCTCCCTCCGTTGCTTTTTTTGTGCTAAATAATAGGTATGATCCTCGATTTGTCAAAATTTGGGTTCTCAAACTTCTCATGACATAAAATGATTAGCCAGCACCAGTAGCAACCACTGATTCTTCGTCTTCTTGTCCATTTTGAGTCACTGTAGAAACAGGACGCAACATAGTGGCCTCTGTTGAAAGATGACTCACTCCCTATGTTGATATCAAGGGCTCATTCTAAGCTAACGAAAACACAACGGTTTGTAGTTACAGGTGATAATACACTAATGAAAACATGGCGTTTGTACACTATATTTCATGTCTGCTAATGCAGCCCCCCGAATATTACCCACTACACCTTTAATAACTTTAGATTTTTTTGTTTCCATGTCACCTACTATGGGGGCTGAGTGGTGTCACTGTGTCTGGTGGTGTCCGGTGTGCGGCTACCTTTAGCCTTTAGAGACGTATACTTTTTTAAGGCATATTTTTCTAATGTTTTTCTAATAATGACAGATTTGAATATTGAGTTTAACTGAAATGCCCATCCCTAATATCAACATTGAAACCTTAAGTATTGGCTGATACTGATTTATATATATGGTTCTATAGATTGTGTAGAAGAACATTGCTAGGCAAGGCAAGTGCCCACTTAGGCCAAAGTCTCTGAATTTTTAGTGGTCAAAATGTGAACTTTGGCCTGGGGCACCAGGCAATAGGCAATACTGAGAAGGTTAAGACATTTTAGATGTATCCAGAATGAACAGAGCTGTAGATGATTCTAAAATGAATGAGAAAGCATCAAGAATCAATTTCTAGTTAAATGATTGTAAATAGACATTTAGAGCATATTATAGCTTTTTTATCTTGTGTGTTCACAAAATACTTGAAATGTTTAATTAAACATTTAAAAAATGTGGTATGGTTTATCATGTTTAAATCTACATTACATATAGGGAAGCACCAATATGGGAATTGTGGGCCGATGCCGATATCTAGCATTTTATATGTACGTATTTGCTAATTCTGATACATGAAACGTTTGTAAAGTGTAGAAATTGGGACTAATTCTACCGAGCATCAGGAGAAATATAACATTTAGGTACAAATGCAGTAAAATGAATAAATCGCAGGTATTTTAGCAAAGTAGTCCAGTGTCGCCTAAACATTCTGGTCTTCCAAAGTACAACGAACACATCATCACATATCAGTGAAATCTAAACATCTACATTTTTTAAAATCAATTCTCTGCAGATACTGATATGAATATTTTTATATGATGAATGTTTCTAAACTTCTGAACTGTAGTGTGAACGGGACCCTTCTGAGGAGTTGGAATTCATAATTAGCTGGTCACAGTCCAGAAGTCTGTCCTGGTGTTTGTTCTTTCTCACGCCCACCTTAGACAAGGAGCCTCGACAGAAGGGTGAAATTTCACCTGCAGCTACGTGGCTTGAGTGGTATTTTTATCTCGCAGAGGAATTTCACCTCTGTCCAGCGGGGCATGCCTCAAACTGGGTGAGAAAGGGGTCAGAGGAGCTGGAACATCTTCAGGTCGCCACAAGTCGCCTGCCAGAGCGCATTTCATTCATGTCCGATCGCCTCAGCTCACAGGAGCCTGCGTCTGGAAGCCTGCAGCAGCTTAATGAGAAGCTAAGAATAGTCCACTTTGATCAGATAGAGCACTTCCCTTTTGCAGCTGTGCTTTTTTTTTAGATTTTGCGCAATTTTAACAGCTTATCAAAGATAACGAACACTCTAGATAGGGACTTGAGACCTGCTGCAGTCAAAATAAATGTAATTGCACTCTGAATTGTGTAGTAAAAGTAGTTTGTTTCAGATCTTATCTGGATAGATAAATGGTAAGGCTGTGCAATGTATCGTTTGCTAATCGTTATCACAGTTCTAGTCTTGTAAGCCAGACTGGTGCATTTCTTCCCTTAGTGTGGACAACAGCCAACTACTTTGAGAGAAATGGATCATTTGACTGACATTCAAAGCAAACAATCACAAGCCGTCCTTTCTGCAGGAGAAATAAAACAGACCTGCAGGAAACAAAGTGGTATGCTTACCATACTCAGACTACTGAAGTGCTCTCTCAAACCCACAGCAAGAAATACACAGCTAACAACATCACATCAGGCACTGTGAATGGGTGCTGTTTCAGGCTAGATTTGTTACAGGGTTGGTTTGGAGATGTGCCATCTCTAGTTTACCAATGCAATTCATAGGTTTGAGATCAACATTTTCAATATTTTTTAACCAGTTGGGTTGTAGATAAATGTATGAAAATATTCCTATATTTGCAACTTAATAGGTTGTTCTAGCTGCACTGGCCAGTAGGGCTACTAAACCAATGTGGCCCCAGTGATAGAAACATGTTAACCATGTACATTTTGTGTTTACCATTAACAAGCATGATTCAGTACCAAAAACTAGAGATGCACCGAACCCAGTTTTTTTTCTTCCAATACTGATTCTGATACCTGAATTCTGGGTATGGGTATCGGCTGATATTAAGTTCCGATCCAATATCAGTGCTTTTTTTAATTATTTATTTAAATTTAATGTGCCTCACTGTATCTAATACAAAGCTGTAAGTAGAACAAAAGAATAATAAAAATGAGAATGAATAAGAATGGAAAAAATAAGTATTACAAAAAACCTTTTTTATTAATATGCATCTGGATAATACAAAGCAAAATACACAGTAATTCTAATTCCAGTGTGAACTTTTCAGTGCAGCAATAAAGCTGTAAAATCTAAACATTCAAAGAAACTTGTTTGTCAAAGATCAAACATTCATTTGCGTGAGGTATTTTACTTCTGAGTATTAGATGCCTTATTGTCCTGATTTGCTGGTTGCAATTTAAAATTTCTATTGAGATTGTTTTCAGTCATTCGAGGTTGTAGGTTATTGAAAGGGCCTATTTGTTCTTGGGAAATTCCACCTCTGTTTCCCGTGGAGATGCAGGTGAACGAAAACAGCTGTTAGGTAATTTCAGTTGAAAGGATGATTTGGGTATTTAAAAGGGGATGGGAGCCTCTTTTATTTTCCCCTAGGCTTGAGACACAAAGATTTCTTGAGATCTGAGTCAGTGACTCCAGTCTTTTGTTTGAAGCCTCTGGCTGTTGTTCCCTCTTAATTTCTTGTAAATGGATGACTATCCCCCTTGAAGAGAAGTGATCCTGAAAGGGTATCAGGTTTCCAAGCAACATCTCCCACCATGTCATTTACAGCATTTCTCAAGCCAGCCCTATCTCATAACCAACTGGAGTTTGGCCCAGTGCCTCTGTGAAGTTTTGGAATGGTCACCAATGAGAATGGTCCAAACATCTCAGAAATAGCTCTGTTTGCCAATCATGTTCTTGGTCACCTTCCAGACATTCCATATTTTTTTTGCTGTATCCCAGCTCCCAACACACCTAACCCAAGCAGTCATGAACACCGAATACCTGCTATGGTTGTGGTGGGCGGGGGAGGGGTGGGATAGAAGTCCCCTGTTTGGGTGTGCCCAAGAACTGCATAGCTGTTTCTGAGATGTTTGGACAATTGTCATTGATGGCCGTTCCAAAACCTTCACAGAGGCACCGACCAAATCCCATCTAATTATGATATCACAGGCCTGAATAGATCCTGGAGGCTTGAGCACGACCTTGGAAACATACAGCAGGTGGTTACACACTGTGCAACATCTCACAGACTGGAACTGTTCTGCAGACCACCTCACAGTGATGTATTATTTAGAGTTCTAGAGGCTTATAACCTTCTTTTGTTGTACTGAGCTGAATATAAGTTATGATTTTAGTGACCAGTGAACGCATGTCTAAGCAAATTCAGATGCTGATTATAATTAGCAATAAAATTCAGTCTCTAATGGCTGAATTAATTGAGGTAAGACATTCAAGATATGACTCTAGTCCCGTCATTCATTTTTCAGGTAAATTGCATGTATAACATGTCTATAATCATAAAAAATTAGTCATGCACCAGATGAAAATTCTTCCTTGCTGAAAAAACAGCACAGACTAGCATGAATTCCATGTTGGTCTAAGCTGGTTTATGCTAATTTAGTGCTGGTCTGGTGCTGGTTTAGCTGGTCACCTAGCATGGTCATGTCTCTCCATTTTTGCCGTTTTTCAGTTTTTGACATAATTTGAAATGCCTGTTGCCGTTTGCGTTGTTTGTAAATTTCATGATGATTGGACCAAAAGAAATGATCCAAAATTACTTGGAAAAAAGTCTGGTTCCACTGACTTACATTAAAAGTAAAGTATGTTTTTTCCTTCTCCTGTTAAGTTACCATTTTGGAAATACAGGGTTTTGTTCCGACAACAGCGATATGCTGGTTTTGGTGGTGATCAGCATATCAACTTCCATTGCTGCTGTCCAACATCCCAGCACCCAGAACACAACATATGCTGACTGTGCTGGTGATGAGCCATGCTGGTTTTTGTTGCAGGGTTGCCTAGAACCGAACCCAAAATTCCAGACATGCTGGGCCGAGTTAGAAAATTACATGGCTGATGTGGTTATTTTAATTGCATAGTAGTTCAGTGTTGCCAGTTAGCGTAATCTTCCATGTTGTCTTGCCACAGTGCTGCTTGAAGATCATCAGCACTTATTCTTATGTCTCATACTGAACGGAACATTGTGGGAACAGAAGCCTCATCTGAAAAGCGGAAACATGAGTAAACCTTAAGACTGTAAGGGGGAAAAATTGATTGGCCAAAACATTAAACTATGTCCTTTATCCCTATTGCTGTTGTTTGATGAGAAATGACTTATGCTTACATGTAGGGTTTAACAGAACAGGGTCTTATTAAACTACATTTGACCTGCCGCACCGTGGCACAATGGGTCCCAGGCCAAGGCAAACAGGTGGTGTCAGATTAGCTGGTCCTAGTGTGAGTATATGTGAGAGAGAGAGAGAGCGAGAGAGAGGGGCCAGGAGATTATGGTTTAGCCCACTGCTGCTGCTGCTATGGGAAACCGGAGCTCGATCCTAGCTATCAAAAATGTTCCGCCACTTCCTTCATTCCAGCTGGTCGACATGCCGAGAGCCTTTTTGGCCAGAACCCTCATGTACCTAGTACTGTACTTTGGGATGCTTCTGTTTACATAGCACTGTTAACAACTGCTAACAAAGCAGCCTTCTGTGAGCGACGCCATTGTTGCTGTTGTTCTGAAAATATTTCATGATCTCAGCTAGGACCTCAATGACTCTCTCACTTGGTACATTATTCCCATGCTTTCGTCTGTGCCAGACATTATTCTGTCCTTGTGTCTGTCCCGTCCTCCAGAGCCTTGTGGCGCCAGAGCTTGAAGTATCTGCCATAGCTTCAAGCCAAGGTTCCTTTGGCAAGTGGACGCAGCAATCCAGATGAAGGAAGAGGGGCTTTCTTGAATAACAGCTAGCGGTGCTACAGAGGCCTGTCCTGTTCCGTTATAAATAAACACCAGCAGCCCTTTCTCTCTCTGTCCGGCTTCTGCTCCCAGCCTTCTTGGCCATCAGCTGTCGTCTGGAGGAACCGGAGCTGCCCAGGCGGTGCTGGCCGCAGGTCACAGTTAGACGCCGCTTACCGGAAATAGGGCGGTATTTTTAGACCCTCAAAGTGCTCTGCCATGATTGTGTTTACTCCTCGCTGTCGTAAAAGAGCAGAGGAGCTTGAACGAGTGCTCTTTGCCTGATTTTTGATGATCGTGCATTAGCATTGCTGCTAAGTGCATTTTATCATCAGCAGTTCATACATCAGCTTTTGTAAACCTGGACAAGTGTCTTGTGGCTGAGCCTCTCGTCTTTTGGCCTGTTCCGCGACTATCCGCAACGCGCACTAAATTATAGACTAATGAGGTGGCGGATAAGTATGAAAACTAGCATCACAGCAGTGGAATTCTTTCCACTGGGCCCAGTCTTATGATAATGCTATATAAGGTGTCATAAAAGGCAGTGGGAAATGAGCTTCGTTGACCTGTGCGAAGTCTTTCCAGTAACGTCTAGCCAGCTTAGCCTGCTGGCCTGATTCCACACATTTCTCTCCACGGTCGTTGCACTGATATTTCAGGTAAAAAGGGTAATAGCTTGTGATTAAAGGCACTTTCCTTAAAGCATGTTCTGCTGGTTTTGCTTCAGCTAGTCCATAAAGTTTCTATTTCCTCCATAAAAGCAAGCAATGGGGGTTTATTACTTACTACTGTCGGCTTTTTTGTCTCGGGAATGTAAGATGGATTCTTGGAACTTCTGCCTGAATTTCTCCCAGTAACAGAACGTTATACACTAACCCAGGCCTTAACTTTCACACCCTGACTGTGAGAGCCCACAACCCAGTGGGTCCTAAAGCAAAAGCTGCTTTCTTGGCTATAACAGAAGAGCAAATGTAGCACTTCTGTGTTGTTTGTGAGGAGGAATGTGGAACCCGGGGTGTCAGGCACAGGTGGTCAGCTTGAGTGGGGTTCTCCACACGCCCCCTCTTGGGGTGATAATTAAGGACTCCTTCGTAGGTGCCACCTGGGCCCTCACAAGAAGCGAAAGTCTGCTGGAATTCTTTACAAGCTTGGCCCACCCACAGCCGTCATTAAGAAACATAGCCTCCAGGATGATATCAGTCGGCTTGATTAAGAGCTAGTGGAAGTGATTATGTGTGACTAGTGCTTTGTTTACATTAGGGATGGGCATGGTTGTTCGAATATGCTAATTCAAGGTTTGTCAAAAGGCTAAGTCAGTTTTTTTTCTGTTGCAGTGATTTAAATAAGGCATGTATAGTTTTGAAAAAAAAAAACTCAATAGTGTATTAAATTACCCATATCCTACATGTTTCTCCCTAAGGACTACTAATGACATTTATGTGGTTTCATATGCCAAAACCATTCATAATTAATATTTACATGACCATTTATCAACCTCTCTTTATGCCCTGTTTTCAATACTGGGCCTGTAGACATGTGTATATATATGTAAATGAGCTCTGTTCAGATTGTCTGCCTTGTATTGTGTCTTATTCAAAAAGCAGTCCAGGGCTAAACACCTTTAACTTTGGTGTGAGTGGGCGAGGCTAAACTGCTGCAGGCTGAATAGGCAGATATATGTAAATGTGTTATTTTTGTGATGTCATGAAAACCAATGAATACAGAACAGGCTGTTTTGGCAGTTCAGTTTCCATATATGGACTGATTTATATTATTTTATTACATTTTTTCACAGTGTAAGTTGAGTAATTATCAGTCTGTAGGTCAGTTGTTGGGATAATGTATAATTGTTAACGTAACGGATAACCTATCATGCCATCTCCACTCTATAAACAAATGTTAAATTTTCATCTTAATTTTTTGTTTACAACAATATAAAGTATTTCCTCTCTGGGATTTTCAAATGTTATTCATGAAAAAAAAACTGAATGCCAAAAACTGCATTGAAGTGCATTGAAATCTGTCTGGTTTGCATTCAGTCAGTGTGTGAAATAAGCTGGATGGTCATCTGTACTCCCTTTCCATTCTGTCAGATACTGTCATGAAGTTAATGAAAATGTTGTCATCCTGTCAAACAACAGTTGACGTGCCCCATTCTGCCATCACCATGGCTGGATTTGGTCTGCCCTCTGACTTCAGACCCAGTATGAGGTGTCAGGCTTGACTCTTGTTTCATGGCTCTGTCTTGTACTGGGCCCACTTCTGTCTGGCCTCAGTGTCGCCAACATGAAACCCTGCAATGCCACGATTAAAATATCCTTAGACACTTATAATATTGTTATAATGATGGGTGGGTATAAAAAGTCACTCTCATAGCAGCGGCAGCCGATGAATGATTCTTTTCTGTTTTTGGTCACTCCCTAGGACCATACCCTTGTAAAAAAAATAAATAAATAAATCGTGTTTTCCATGATTACATGTCTCAAACATCATGTTGTATAGTGCCTTTTGATAGAGGATTGGAAAAGCAGCTGGACTAAAAGACGTGACTGTGACATGTGGCATTTGTTTCTTTCTGGAAGTCTTGCGTCGGCAACCAAGTGTGGCTTACTTTTCACGTGAGTCAGGCTACTGAGTGGTCTCCATAAGTAGAAGTGATTCAGGAACTCTTGCTTGTGTCATTTACCACAGAACTATGATCACTTAACCACAGGGCTTCCATCACTCACAGAGAGCTCCATGTGGTGGGGGGAGAGGTACACAGCTACCCAACATTGCTCACAGAGATGGGCCTTGCCTGTCTGAATAGCAAGCATTAGTCTTGAGAGTTACTGTAACTACTAGTCAGCTTTGTGTGCTGCTGTACGATGATATACAAAAGCCAGAAAAGCTTCATTTGTTTAATTTTTGTTAAAAACTGAATATAATATCAACATACTCCATTCAGTTTTATTTAGTGTGTCACTACATGCCGCCTCACAGCAAGAATGGCCTGGGTTCGATTCCCGGCCGGGCGACCAGGGTCATTTCTGTGTGGAGTTTGCATGTTCTCCCCGTGTCTGCGTGGGTTTCCTCCGGGTACTCCGGATTCCTCCCACAGTCCAAAAACATGCAGTCAGGCTGATTGGACTTGCTAAATTGCCCCTAGGTGTGAGTGTGTGTGATTGTGTATGTCTGTCTGTCTGCCCTGCGATGGACTGGCGACCTGTCCAGGGTGTATCCTGCATTCCGCCCAATGACAGCTGGGATAGGCTCCAGCACCCCACCGCAACCCAGAAGGATAAGCGGTTTAGATGATGTATGTATGTATGTATGTATGTATGTATGTATGTATGTATACATGCCTCTATTACAGCTTCTGTTCTTTTCAGGAGACTTGCTTTCAATTTCTCAGAGAAATCTGCAGGGATGTTTTTCCACACCTCCAAAGTTCAGTCTTAGAAGTCGGTTGCACTTTTACTCTCTCACAAACCAAGCCATCCAAACGTATTCAGTGATGTTGAGGTCTGGACTCTGGGGTGGTCAATTCATTGATCCTTGAAAACCAACAACTTCTCTGATAAGCAACTTTTCTTCTTTTTTTTCTTTTGATGGCTTCCTTTCATATTCATAGTATTGATTTATCTTCTCACAGTGGAAGACGCAAAAGTGGAGCTGGAATTCTCTTAATATCTACAGCTTTGTTCATCATTTTTTATACATTTAAAACATCTTAACTTTTTATTATTTTTTTTTTTTTACAGTTTTGGAGGTTCCCACAAATTGAAATCTACAAAGGTGCACAGGACTTGCGTATTAAAATCATTTTTCTGGAACAAAATTGGTTTTATTAGTATATTTAATAGTGTATTTAGGCCGGTGTAATATGCATGAAAAAGCTATATGATGGCATTTATATAATGAGGGCAAAATTTCATAATTATGTTAATTCAGCATATTGATTTTTTCATTTCATGATGAAGTGACCTGTAGAAAAGAGTTAAAAGAATGTATAATAAAATCTTCTAAATCATTGAGAATTCTTTATATTCTAAGAAGTATCAAAAGTGTTATCTTTTCTCAGAAACATCTTAGGAAAGTCTTAACCAGCTGTTGTTTGGCCATTTCCATTCCCTTCTCATATACTCTAGGTAGGTCCTGAGCCCCCACAGGCCTGATTCTGACACACTGCTACTTTACAGTGTTCCTGGAGGAAATAAAGACTGCAGGACTGGAGCCGTTACTTTGGCACAGAGGGCTGTGTAGATGTTCGCAGGGGAAGTGTGGGTTGTATTGACGTAGGAGTGAGAAGAACTACGTGAAACAAAGAGTTTCATAATTAGCAGCATGACCTGCTCTTGATTACCTATTTGTGAGCAGTTAGCACTGGGCTTCTGAGACCACATCTGGCAAACTATAAAACTGCACTGGTTTCCTTCCTTCACGTCATGGTTTTAAAGACATTGACATGAAAGTCTGCAGCCACACCGGCTATTTGTGGATAAGATTGGATACCCCTGCAATATATGATACTGCAATGACTAGCAGCCCTCCTTCTGAAGAGCGGTCTTCTTTCAAAGTTTAATTGCAACTATGCAAATTGGTTCCATCTTTGTGTTCAGAAGCTACAGTTTGCCAACATGCAGATGTCCAGTAGGTCCTGAATCTCCTGAATTTGCATCTTACACTTGTTGTAATGTCAAGGAGAAATGGTTTGTAGTAAAAAGATAGTAATATGTAATAAGTACATTCATGCCACATTTAATAGAAAGTTTTTCATTACAAATCAGCATATCAGCATAACAATTTGGGTGAAAGGTATAATCTTTGAAAGTTTTAACATGAATTCCAGAATTTCTTACTATTTGGTTCTCCCTGGTTTGTGTTAATGACGAGTACGCACTCAAGCTGGAAGTTAACGCTGACTGGCCTTTAACATGGTCAAGGTCACAGATTTGCTCACGTTTGAATAGTGACCTCAAAATAGTGCAGAATCTTGAATATTTCTTCATTTTACTGTAAAATCTAAAATTTGTTGTTTATTTCCAGGTTTAAATGAAAAACGCAGATTTTTAATGTGGTCTCAAGTCTTTTTAGGCCTATCCCACTGTCCTGTGTGTGTTTCATATCAGCGTGTTCGTTTAATGCTTTGGTTAAAGAGCAAATAAACAATGTCATTGTCTTTGTTATCTGTTGCTTTCAGAAGGATATTAGCTTATAAGAACCAGCCATAAAATTGGCCATTAGTTGATTCAATGAATTTGAATCAGATTCAACCATGAAACTAGATGGGCACCTAATATGTTCATCTGAAGGTGTCGGAATGGATGTCCTGAGAAACAGATTATGGCTTTAGACAGAACAGGACTACGTTGTTGTTGTTGTTGCATCTTATAGGTTATGTTCCAGCATGGGAAACAGCTATGCTGGGCATATCTGACAGGAAGCATGTGTGGCGAATATCGCCAGTACTCAGTGGAATGCCTGTGGGAGTCCTGACTTAAAATGCATGACATGATGCACGTGTGGGAGAGACCGAATGACCTGGGGGAAGATTTCCAGTTGCCAGAGTTATGCAGCCCAAACCTCTGTCCAGCTTTTGTTTTCCAGCCGCGCCCCCCACTCCTCCAGCTAGCAGCTTGTTGAAGCGTGTTCAAGCTAGCTTAGTTAGCGCAATATGCTCATAGTGGAGGGAAAAAATATGTGTTTGTTGAAAGATGTCATGGTTCCTTCCTGTTGAGCTGCTATAGGTTCAGTCTTGTACAGACTGAGTCAAGAGCCTTCACTCATCATATTCTTTATCCCAGAGGGGCTTGGGGTACAGATTAGCGTCAAAAGAGACAGATTGTCGATTTCCGAAAGGCTGCCATGTTGAAAAAGTTCAACATACACAGGAAGAGAGAGAGATTTCTGTGTTTTTTTTCCACTCTGTCATGCACACATGTACAAATCCTTCCTGTTGCCTTATCCCCGTTGTCATTCGTGGCTCTTGGACAGCTTCATTTTCCATAAACCTGTGTGAGTAAAAAGTGTGATAAAAAGCAGATTTTCCTCCACCTCGCTCTCTCTGTGGCACCTGTCATCACTCTTCCCATCCGTTCTTACCCTGCGGCCTCGCTCAAGAGGGTGACAGGGCCCTTAGCTGTGGAGAGTGCACTCTGTATACAACAGGAGCTTGCTAATGGAGGGCCACCTAGCATCTAGCGCAGCTGCTTTGCTGAGGCCAGCCCTCCAGCCTGTGCCAGGGTGTGCTAGGGAGGTCCAGCTCCGAGGAAACCTGTCAGAGAACATGTATCAAGGTGTTTACCCACTTAATGCTCTACACTTTGCATTCCATTAGCGTTTACAAGTGCGCTAGTCAACCACCATGCGCTAGCTACCCTTATGTAGTAGCGCAGCAGGCTGTAGTCATATGAAATATGGAGCCTTTTGTTGGTGCCTGGCAGCAGTTTCACTGTATTTAATCATCAGGAAGCCCTTTAAGGTTGTTTTCATTTACAGAAGGCTTCCATTTGTTTGAAAGACTTTGAAAAAAGACTCCTGATGACTGATAGCCTTTTTCTGCACTCTTTTCTATTATCTTAAACCATAAATGGAAGAGGGGAAAAGCAGTTTTCGTGTATCTTCATGCCGGTGTGATGTTTGAAGCTGAAAAGCAGGTGTCCTCTTTAAAGTCCTCATGAATCAGTTCTAAGTGGGCCCTTTTGAGATTTTGTGAATAGATGTGGCTAAGCTGAAATCACAGCTTTGGCTAGTTTGCGCTGATAATTCGGTCACATGCTGTTCCACAGCTGCACTGTATCGTTAAGGAAGCTGCGAAGGCAAAAAAAAAACGTGGACACTACTTTTCTCACGCTCTTCTTGTCAGCCCTTGCCAGTTGGCCGTGGGTCTAAGTCCTAAGGGTTGTGACTGCCATAGAAGGGTGTGTGTGGGAGAGAATAACAGAACAACACCAGAATGCAGCACAACAGTACACATCTGTCCAGTCATCATAGCACTCTGGGGACCGCTGGGTGAGTGTCTTTAGCAGACATGTGCTGGGATCTGGGTAAACTTGCTGAAGCCACCTAAATCCCATCTATTCCCCTCAGGCATCGATTGTTTGCGGACTTGCTCGGACACTGGGATTTGCTTCTAGCTCAGTAAACAACAGCTGGACAAACCGTAGAACAGTCGAAGGTTTCCAATGGGCTCAAATGACTCTAGCAAGCTCTGCGAGCCAATTATCCGTCTCCTTCGCTTTGCCTTTCCTACAGGGCAAACAGTTGGTATTGTTCAAAGGTGCAATCGGAAAGTAAACAGTGAGATTCCTGTGGCGAGGCATGCTCTCTGAGAGTGTGTGTATTTGTTTGCGCATCCTATCATTTTCTTTGTTAAGATAGGCCTAAGCCAGGATGTATGAACTGGAAGTGTCTATAGTTAGATAGACTAAGTCTAGATAGGGGCCAGATACTGTAAGTGTTCTCTTGCAACACAAAGCTTTTAGTGAGGCCTACAAAGGTCTACAAAGACAAACATACTTGTCCTGAGTTCAGAAATGTTGAGCCGTTTCGTGTTCTGTTCCTTATGGCAGATTGTTGAATGGGCCGGTTTCCCAGGCCTAGTTTAGGCCTAAACGTTGGCTAAATTGGATTATAATGGTCAAACACCATTGGCATTACAGTTCAGTCCAAGACTAAGCTTATTTATGTTCAGATGTCTAGCTTGTCTAGCTAGCTTTTAAATGGTTCTCTCAAATTCTTTTAGTCTGTTTATTGATCTATTACTTAACATTCATGTATTAACATTCTGTGCATGGTCTCAATGTTCTGATTAGCATTGGGATATGTGATGTGGCCTGCTGCACTACTGAAGCAGAACTAAACACAACAATACAAGCCGTTAGAAATGGATGAAAAGGTCATAAGCAGGTGGTGTTGTAGACCCTGCTGTGTACATAGCTCACTAAAACATTATCCAGATTTTATAAGGTGACATATTAAAGTATGTAAGGTTTTTATTCACTTTACTGTTGGGTGGACATCCCGGGAATGCTGGCGTGGTCGGTTGAACGTATGTACAGACAGAAAAATGAACGAACAAACAAATGACAGGCAGACAGATGAGCTAACTGGCTAGGTTAGCTTTCGCTTGGTTGTTAACTTTCACTCAGTAAACACAGAGACAGTAGGAGTCCACAATTTTGTTAAAGCTGTGTGGGCAGGACGTGCCACATCAACCCTGTGATTGGTGAGGGGACTTCCTTACATGAGTTCTACCTAAGACTAGGACTGCTTAGTTTACATCGAAAGTGAAGAAGTTTGACAAAATCTTTTAAAAATTGAGTGGACATTGGAAGGTTATTCACAGGACATTGTGAATGGATATTGTGTGTCCACATAAGCAAGATCAACCTACTTAGAGAGAAAATATGGATAAGCCTTAAAAATAACAATTCCTTAATGGTTCTTGGTTTGGACATAATGCTCTAAGAGAAATCCTTGTTGATTGTTGACCTCAATTCAGTAAACCCATCTTAGTGTCCTTAGCATATAACTTATCATGGCCATCAGATCTAAACCAACATTTACTCCATTTTCCATCAAATAAACCATGACCTGTAGTTTGAAGTCATGGAATGAGCACTAGGGCTTTCGCCTAGATGGTAGAGCGCTGGGCTTTTGGTGAGGACTCCATCCCAAGGGATAGTGAAGCAGGAGATGATCACACCGACGCTTCGCTGAGTGGCTCCACTCAAAAGAATTTTGCTAGTCAGCGCTTTCCTTTCAAAAAAGGCCCGGGATTGTTGGTTTAGGGTGCTCAGTCAGGGGAGAAAGGATTTGGGTGGGAGATCAAGTTATTTATTAGCTGGAGCCATTTAAATGGGGGCAGCGGCCATGATGGAGAGGCTGGGAAATGGGAACTGGCGGGCCAGGCCGACTGGAAATGCCCATCGTGGCACCCTGCCAGGCACGTATGCAAACATCAGAATGAAATTTGCGGTTCAGATGAGGTACAGCGTGTCGGGCAAAAGGTGGGCACCGTTTAACAGCCCACCTTTTATGTGTTATGTGTCGGTTCATTATTGTGTGAACAGAGGTAGTGCAGTTCTGGTGCTAAACTAACAAAAGAGTGTCAGAAATGCTTCACATTGTAAGATTAGCAAAATGTTAATACAAGGCATTATTTAAATATTAATACAGCTTTTTAATTGAATTTCAATTCTGTCCACAAATTCTCTGAACTCGTTTATTTCTTTACAAGCTGTTGTTTACATTGCATAAAGATTTCACGATGAATGAACCAACAAAAATGGTCCTAAATGATGTCTTGCCTTGTAAAATCTCCTCTTTATATCCTTTATATCTTGGAGATATAAAGTCTGGTTCTGAGGGTGATAATGTGTGGCTCTGAAATCTGTAAATTTGTTTAATGATTCTGATTCAACTTTTACAGATTATTTTCCAGTCCCTTTATGAAAGCTGTTAAAAATCTGTAATCTATATTGTACTGAGTAAAAAATATGAAAGCATTATTGGCTGTAGTTATATATACAATGGTATATTACTGTGGTACTATACTATACTGTCTTCCTGTTGGAGGTTTATGCCACATTCCATGTGATAGGATTTAGTCACACTAGTTTTTCCTCATGGCCTTCCATGGGCCTCAAATCATGTACTTCATGTTTACAGATGGCAAATATTTGCGAAGAGAGAAAAAAGCTGCCTCTGGATTTTGAAATATGCAGTATTATAGATTGCTGTCAAGGCTGTGTTTTTATGACCCCATGGAGGTGTGGTGACATAATCTTTCCATGATAAAGTACTTCCTCATGTAGCTCAAGATGCCTGACATGTAGCGGTGAGGTATGCTCACCTGGTGCGTCTGCCTGAGGCCATAGAAGTAGAGGTACTAGAGAGTGGTCCTTCAGGCATTCACATGCCGAAAGGTCCACTAGTAGTAGTGAGTGAAGTCTTTGACATAAGAGTTTAAATAGAGCCAAAGAGAGTATGGGTTGTTATTCATAGAGGTCAGACAAAGTCATTTACAGAAATCTGATATATAGCAGTATATGGATTTCATATATATGACATATTTTAGCTTATTTGTATTTCTCTTGTATTTCCAACTTACATTTACCACATATGTGAACTTTTCAAATATGGGGCATATATTTCATCCACATATGTATACAAACATATGCACAACTATATGTATCATTTACAATATATACGTGACCCCTTATGATGTATATGCATATAAGGCCATATATCAGATTTCCGTATAGATTTGAATAGTATAGTTGTTTTGAATGGTAATGTTTTATTCTAGGGCAGCATTTATAAGGCTACATGATACCTACATAAAGCCTTTCATAACAGCTGATATATACGTGCATACACATTTATAAAGGCTTATTCTAACAGTTGTCCTAATACTTTCTTCAGTGAAATGCATCAGAATCGACTAAAGCAGCCATTATGACAACTGAAGCCTTTATGTTAATGTAGCTTATGTCAGTTGTCATGAAAGGCTTGTGTCCAATGTAGCCTTAAGAATGCTGCTCTTCAGTATAGTGTTGCTGTTTGATATGTACGTGACTAACTGCAGAATAATTAGCCTAATCACTGTACAGCTAAAGGTGGTGTGAACAGTTGTTTGCAGAGGTTGAATAAGTTGAAATAACATAGTTTTGTTTGAATAGTATATGGCTAACTACAACATCACAGCTTGGATAGTATAAAGTCAATTTTTTACATTACATTTTTATTAGTACATTTGTCAGATGATTATTTTACTTATTTGAGTAAGTGGTACTTTAATATGGGACCTGCCTACATAGCTGGTTATGCAAGAGTTTAGTGTAAAGATTTGAAAGATTAATAATAACAATGACAAAAAGGTGTCAGTATGCACACCGACTGGTTCTAATGACATGCTGTGATTGATATCAGACCTAAAAGGATATGTGGTCCAAAGCAGAATGAAAAGAAGAAATATGTTGGATTTGCCTTTTATGTAAGCAACCTGATGGCCCATTGAGATAAATACAGCAAACACAGGGCCCTACTTTATCATGTCTTCTGAATGTGGAGTTGACGCCCATTCCCTCCCCATAGGCTGCTCAGGGCTCGGGGTGTGTATAAAGACGTAGACTTTAACCCCTATAAATGAAGCCTTGCTTTGTTTTGGCTCTAGGTGGCGGAGAGTTCGAAGGTGTGGGGTGAAGTGCCCCTGCCGGAGGATCTGGAGGCTTCTAAGGAGCAGAAGATCAGACGTTCTCTTGACATTGACAAGGACCGCGTCACTTGGAAGTGGCGTTACCTCGATGATGATGAAGACTTTGCTGCTGATGAAGCTTCAGGAGGTGCGACTGCTTGAGTTGACCATGCAATAATGAAATGTTGTTTGTAGAGCAACTGATTTCTGTTGATGTGACAGTTTGGCAAAAAATTGAATTCATCCCTTACCCCAAATATAGACAGTCAGGCAGTCTGAAGTTTGCTTTTTTACTGCACTGGACAAAAGTACAGATGAAATACAGCTAACTTGTGCCACACTGTGCACTGAGACTAAAACAAGGCGGTGATGTGCCTGAGTAGGACAGTACAGTCTCTCTGCAGCCTATTTCACAAAGACAGTTTTAAAAAATATAAACATATTAACCACGATTGATTGTTACGATTAACGATGAAAGCCTAGTAACAGATATTGCTTTTGTTAGTGGTTGTGATTGCGTGTGTTTAAAATCACTCAGCGTATACCTGGTGGGCAATATGCCAAGGCGAAAATGTTTAAAATGACCAATAACTTTGTGTCAGACTAGCAGCAGAAACAGTTCTCTGTGTAAGCAGAGCCCTGTTCACCACCAGCTTTAGTCGTTTGTTCTTTCGCACAGCAGCGTACACTAGGCTTACGTCACATAGTATCAGGTGGTATTGGATGTTGGCATCAGTGCGCTTTTATGGTACAAGTATGAGTAAATAAGCACATGATACCAGCGTTAGCCAAGGCTGGTCATTAAGGCAGTTTGCACAGTGCTAATTGGTGGGGTATGTTAGCTACATTAGCCTTGTAGCTCAAAGCCTGAATTTTGTCGATACTTTAGTACCAAACTATAGAAACAAACTTCAGACACCAAGCTGTTTGGGATAAAAGATCATTTAAATTTGGACTTTTTTGGGCAATTTCTATGGCATTTGATTGTCAGCTAAAATGTCTTGCTCATGACAGGCCTAGTTGTGAGGCCTAAGATGATATCCTGTGGGTTAAGATGATGCCATGAGGCTCGGGAGCTAAAAAGGAAAGTGCAGCTCAGTGTATGTTTGTGTTCTCTGCAGATGTTAATAGTGGAGATGAAGACGGAAGCACTCCTGAGCCACCTGTCACAAGTGAGCGCTCTTTCTTTACATTTTTTAGCCTGAACTTGAAAATGGAGACTCCATGGAGTTTATATTTAGACTGCCAGGTTGCTGCTGCTTATGCTGTATTTGTAGCGAATGGTCAATCAGGGGTCCTGTGAATCCACTGAAGTCTTAAAATAGATTTAAAAAGTTTTAAGGTCATAAAATATCTGAAAATTTCTTATTTCTGTATTATTTATTTATTTATTTATACATTTATGGACGTCCAAATGCAATGGTACTGGATAAGGTATGGACTAATCTTGATCCAGTTCCAATCATTTTTGTGCTCTGTTTACTGCACTGTTGTAAACTGACATTATCCACAACGTGCAGCAGTAAGGCGCATTTTTAGAAGATAACAGTGGTCTAAATGTCTACAGTTTGGAGCTGCTATAAGGCAGAAAATGGACACTTGTGATATGTGCAGTGCCTTTGTGTCTCCTATGTTTGAACTAGCCACTTGTTGCCTAAACATGAGCCATTGTGGCTGTTTTGGTCTGTTTTCTGCAGCCCGTCACAAGTGAGACAAGCACAGAAATGTTTTTCTGTACTGGCCGTGCCGCTAAAATGTAGACTATCACATTATGCACATCCTAAGCGGGCCTATGTCCCACATGTCTTTTGCATTTTATTTTCCCCCCTAAGGTCTACTTATAACATTTAGTGTGGTTTTATGTACCAAAAACACATTTTTACATTACCATCTTTCAACCTCTCTTTTCCCTTAGAATTAAACAGGCTGTCATTGTTACAGTTCCTTAGACAGATGATATGTATATGACCTCTGTTCTGATTGGCTTCCTATTGTGCCTCAATCAAAATGCAGTCCTTGTTGAAACACTCCTTATAACTTCAGTGTGAATGGGCGGAGTTAAACTGCTGCATGCTGAATAGGCAGATATGTGTAAACGTGTTGGTTTTTGTGACATTGCAGAAACAATGAATACAAACTGGGCTTGTTTTTTCAGCTTAGCTTTCATATGTGGCCTAAAAAAAGTTTAGAAATGAAGCAGTTTTGAAATTAACTGGTGTTGATTGACAGCTTGGTATGTCTTACCTAAATTGTGCAGCTGTATTACCTATGACAACAAAAAGATCAGATTACACTCTGTATATCCTAATAGGTCATTTTATTTATTTATTTTTATATCAAACTAATTCAAAACATTGAGCCATCAAAACTATCCAGCCAGTGGTTAGAAACTGACCACAGAAGAAGTCAAAAGTAATAACAACATGAAAAAAACACTGAGAACACACAAAGCATATGTTCCTGCTTTTTCAACCAGTCAGTTTGAATAAAATAGACATATTACAAATGTTTTATTTGCTATGTTAAGGGCTTAAAAGGTATTAAAAAGCAATGAGTTTTATTATGAACATTGCGCAGCAACCTGTCAGTTACCACAGACAATAGTTTAAGTAATGTCCTGTACTTATTAAAAGAACAAAAAACTTGATTTGAAGGACACTCGTAAAGGACGACAGCTTCCCATAAAGCGACTGCCTGTCGACCTCTTTACTAGTATGTTTTGAGTCATTGGGTTTTCTGTTCTTTTCGTTTTGAATTATTGTCTGTGGTAGTCGACCATATCTTCAGGACAAAACCTCATATCTCAAATATTAAAGTTTTTCATTTTTTGATATAATTAGAATTTACAGTGTTTCAATATTTTGTGAGAATTACTTGGAATTTCCCATTAACTTTTTTCCTTCTCCTCAAAAGTCGCCGTTTTGGAGATACAAGATTTTGTTTGCGTCAGGCAGGTAGAGATTAGGTTGAAAAACGCTGGTGTTCTCCTTAAAAAATGCAATTTCTCCATCTCAGCTGAACAAGACTGTAAAACTAGGAGGGAAATGCTTTTTGGTTAAACATGCACCAAGAAATGTGCCCCTGTGTCCAGCATCTTAGATAACTGAGCTGAACCTTTTATTTAACTTTGGAGAAATTAACCCGCTGGACCCTTAAGCACAATTATTTCTTTCTTTATTTTATCTATTTATTATAATTTATGTGGTAGCTGACGTATTACTATGATCTCCATCTGAGCTGGGTGTATGTTGTGGACCCTGGGTGAATGTTGTCTCGGGCACATCCAGACGCTTGACTCTTCTCACAGCGGCCTCGTCATAACACGGCGCTTCAGATTTGTGTTGGAGATCCAAACAATCCTCGCGCATCCTTTCATCAGATAAGAGGCCGAGGTGGAAGCAAAATAGCGTACATGAAAGGCAGCAGTAAACAATGAAGGAGTTGGCAGACAACGCAGATGCTTGTTTTGCATTCTTCCACTCGCATGTTTTGCTGCACCCCTCTTTTTATACTGTGAAGACCTTAATGCTCTCTTTCTATCTCTCTCTGTCTCTCTGTCTCTCTCTCTTCCTCTCCCTCTCTGTCTCTCTCTCTCAAGATCATATATTAAGGCTGCGCAGTATGGACAGAATACCACATTGCAGTTGTACATGATTGTGACACTGCTTGCAATATATTTAAAACGCATTGGTGAATCAGTAATGTGACATGTTTACAGATTGACCTGCATTGTTTTGAAGTAATTTACCTTTGTTGGATTATATGAATATCATAATCCATCCAAATGCCCACTGAAACACTGCACACTATAAAGGGAATTTAAGCACAGGTGGCTGTACACTGTAAGAAATAAGCATGTTGTACAGGTACATTTCAGTCCCACTCACAGTAAGTAAATAATGGTATATCAGTGTTTATGAAGGCTGGTTCTTAACCTTAAATAAGTTTTAACTCCTTCACTACCCTACATTCATTTGGGAAAAAGGACATATTTTTACATTTTCTTAACTTTTTTAAGTAGAAAACTAAAATAAAAAGCCTAAACAGGGTATGTAGGTAAAAAAAATAGATCAAACAGAATGTGGTACAATTTTGTTGCTTAGCTAGAACTACTGAAAATGTACTTGAACTTACCTCCTTAGCAACTTGAGCATACCACTCCAGCGCCTTGGGGAGGGTCCTATCCCAGCCACTTGCGGCTACCACCCTAGTGACTTGAGCAGTACCACCTCAGTGATTTGAGGGCACCACCCCTAGCAATGTGAGAGGAACACCCCTATGACTTAAGTGTACCACCTCAGAGGCTTCAGGGGTACCACCCCAATGACTTGAGTGTAACATCTTAGCAATTTGAGGGTATCGCCCTAGCCACTTGAGAGGAACCAATACAGCGATTTGAGGGTACTACCCCAGTGACTTGAGTGTACCACCTCAGAGACTTCAGGGATACCACCCCAGTGACTTGAGGGAACCCCCCCAGCAACTTGAGCGTCCCACCTTGAGCAATACAAGTAGATGACATATCTTCAGAAAAATGGAAAAATCAACTTTATCTTTGAAAAATTTGCTGTGAAGGAATTGTGTCCTTATCTGCCGTAGTTTGAGCTGATTTTAAGTGATGTTTTAACTGGGGTTTAACTGGCGTTTTTGCCGTAGTAGGTAAACAAGAGGAAGCAGTGAGTCAAACTGGTGCATGTGCAAGACAACACATTCATGCACTCATTTACACAATGCAAAGAATGCTGACGGTATATTGTGCAGCCTTAATCTGTGCATTCATTCCAACAAAGCAGGAGCAAATCTCATGTTACTTATCAGGTTGTTTGAAGACCGAGACCAACAGACCAAGAGTAATCAGATGTGCTTCTGTTTGATTTGAATAAAGACCTGCAGCCACACCGGCCCCTTGTGAATAAGATTGGTGACCTCTAAGGCTATGCTTAGTGTAGATATATAGTGTAGCTTAGTTGTATCTTTTACGAACAGGGATGCGGCAGACTGGAGTTTCCGTCTGCTGAACGTAAAAATGTAAATATTAAGAAAACAGCAATCCTTAGAGCACTGTACATTTGCTGAGTTTTGAGTCTTCAGTCTGCTTTAGACCGCCTGCTGCTGATTTTGCCTCTTTGATACTTGGAGCTTAGGTAGGAGCTCTTCAGTCTGCTTAATTGTTAGTAGGGCTGTAAATGTTCAGTGCCTGTACAAAACTCTACACATAGCTCTTAAGTACTATTTCCACAAGGCCTGAGAATTTCAGTGATCAGTATAAGTCACTGATATAAACCTAGGCAGAACCATTGCCAGGAAGGTCATAGATATCAGTTGACCACACTATACTACTGTGATAAAATGCTGCAGTATACATGCCACATAGCGCCGAGTGTAAAAATAGCCCCCAGCTGTGTCTGAGCACCCAAAGGAAATAAATTGTCTGATAACTGATGATGAACTCTACACTTGGTTACAGTTACCCCACATGCGGTTAGTTTTAAGTTAGCAGGCCTGGGGTAAAATCCCTCCAGGAGGTTTTGGATCAGTTTCTTTCTGATCACAGTAGATTTGGCTGTACAGGTGCCGTAATGTAACTGCAGTATCGTTTAAAGTAGAACAGGATATTCGAAAAAGACGTGTGCAACATATTCGTGCCTCTGATTGTCAGACGCTGCTGGAATTTGGAAAATATTACAGTCATTCACGCTTCAGTACCAGCTGGTCTATGGCTTGTTTTTCACATAAGGCTCGGGCCGTGGCGTTTTCTGAGGTGGGTGACCGAGTTAGGCAGCTTCTTAGGAGGCAGGAGAGCGGCAGTCATTTTGGTGCCTATGTTAGGCTAAGACTAGCCAACAGAAGACCAGCTGTTTCTTTGTCACTTTGTATACATCTTAACCGTTTATTTATGAAAGAGATTTTATTTATCTCTTTATAAAGAGGAATTATGAAGAGAAGATTATTTACACACAACAGCAGACGATAAACTAATGAATGAAACTGAAATGGATATATATTAATACTTGAGCCGCGATTTACTGCTGTATCGTTAATTTGTACACAGCCCGAGTGTGAACACATGTTGTGGCAACATCAAGGCACATTTTGCATGGTGTCTTCTCTCATACATACAGGCCCTAAGTCTTTTTCATTAGTAGCTTAAGACCGTCAGTCAGACAGACTGATACTCTCCTTGCCATGTTCTGGTCAAGAGGAACTTTGTTGTTAAAAACCATTTATAGATCTCTGCTGGGCAGCGCTTGGGAAGGAACACAGTGCTTTCCTGGGGCAGAGCATGTCTGGATGACCAGCCGCCTGT
This sequence comes from Colossoma macropomum, assembly GCF_904425465.1. Taxonomy (NCBI): domain Eukaryota; kingdom Metazoa; phylum Chordata; class Actinopteri; order Characiformes; family Serrasalmidae; genus Colossoma; species Colossoma macropomum. Next base: position 33,105,234 of record NW_023494802.1, on the reverse strand, counting down.
CTGTCTTTCCCAAGCAGCCCTTTACTTTTCCTGTGGGCAGTGAAAGAACATAACCCTGTGCCTCCCATCATGGTGATCTTTCTTCCTGTTTTTGTAAAACCAAAGGTCATCTGTTTCCTTCTCCCACACCTTCACAGACACATTGACCACAATCGTTGGAATTACCCTCGCAGCATTTAAGAGTGGTTGTTGTTGTCAAGACAAATGGCCGTTTTATCTTCATAATGTTTTTGTTATTATGACATATGACAGCAATCTTCACCATTGTGGAGGCTTATTAAATGAATTCTGCATTACTTGAAATACATAAATACAAAATGATTAGGCGAATTTGAGATTAGGTGTTAATGTGATTTTGTTTGTAAGAAGTTCTAGGGGTGCCTTTAATTGTGACACATACTGTTTGAGGAAAAATACTAATTTTTTTAAATAAGTGATGTGTTTTCATAGCAGTTTTTGCTTTTCTTTATCAAGGGTGAAAATAATTTTGAATAGTTGTAGGAATTGCTTTTGAGGCGTTTAAGATTTTTGTGTCCATTTTGTCATCATAAGTTGGATTACTATGATGAAAGAAAGTGAAGTAAACTAAGCAATGGTACCAGTTTGAATTTTGTGTTACATATTAAGTGTTCACTTTCATTTTGGGGGGGGTGTAAGAGAACTCTTTTACTAGTAATTTTATACCTTTGGTTAATAATTCCGCAATATCTAAAGAATTTCATATGTACTAGTGACGTACCAAAATTAATTCTTGGCTGAAACCGAAACTGAAACCCAATGTCCTCAACAACCAAGAATGGTTGGTCACCCAGGCAATGAATTCCATTATTTTAGTTCAGCTTTGTGCTTTGGCTCTGTTGTTTGTGTTTTATGATATTTATTTATTCATTTATTTTCATTTTGTCATTTCAAAAGCTGTGGTTATAGATGGTGATGGCCTTCTTGATACTTGGCATGAACAAGTATGGTTCCAAATCACTTCTAATGTCCCGCATAAAAACTGTGAAATGGTTCCACATGGCTGATATTTTTTATTGTTGATCTGCTACCACTCAAACTGTTTGAACACGTTTGCACTGACTGGCGCAGGTGAGGTGTTTAATCACTATTTCTCATTTTCCTTACCATTAGAACTGTTTAGTTTTAGGGCTATTTAGTCTTTTATTGTTGTTGTTGTTTTTTTTTGGGTTTTTTTTGGTCAAAATTTTCTGCCTTTTTTCTCTTTTGCCGTTTTTAACCATTTTTGCGAATTGCGGTGCATCTCTAACATGAACCTCACATTCTCTCTCTTGTTTTTAGTTGTCTAGACCAGGGTTTCATCAGCCACTGCAATGCGTCAGGGATGACACTTTTTAATCAAAATTAGTGAAAAAAATAATACTTTTTTACATTGACACTTAAAAAGAAATCTAAAATGTTTTGGTAAACAGTAGCCACACACTTTATTTAAAGAAATAAAATGAAGTTGGTGTTGATAATGACTTTTCTAAGATTATGATGAACCTTAGGTGTCTTGATTCTTAAGTATTTTTGTTCACTTGACCATATTTAGAAAAGATTTAGAAAGTCCCAAATAAACTGTTTATCAGTGACTAATCCACTCTGTGGATGTGAAGCTGGCGCTAAACCTGCAGTGCTGTGAGAGATGTCTTCCAGCCTCCTGAATCTCCATTCAAAGGTATTTATGACTTTCACAGGCCCTGAGACCACAAAGGTCATTCCAGCACTTACAGCCACAGAAGCAAAAGTTACTATTCTCATCAAGCGGTTTTACATGCAGTTAAATTGAGGAGGTCAGGACTAAATTTGGATCAAGGCCGCAAGAGGCCACATGTTTGTGTTTGGACACAAGCCAAAAGATGTTACTAGATTGTAGTTGCACAGTATCTATCACGCTGCTTCAAGCGTCTTTAACAAGCAAGTTCTATTAAAATGAAAGAAAAATGGAGTATGTCTCGAAACAACTCTCAATTTTGTTTAATTATTTTAAGAGAAATTCTGTTGAAAGTGTGGATTGTAAACTTTCAATTGATATCACGTTTGTGTTTGTAAGTATAAAAGGAGATATTTTAATATGAGTTAGTTCTGATGGAAAGTTATTGTTGTGCATACAGTCACATTTTACAGGAGGAAAAGACATCCTTTCAATTTTTGTCATTGATAACAAAACAAACTGAAAAATGTTGTACATGCAAACTGGAAGCTGTTGATGCAGAATGTAAACTGATTTCAAATGTAATTAATTACGTAACTTGTACATTATGTTATTGTGTTTATATGATGTACGTAAAATTCTGTAACGTAAATTGAATTTATAGCAAAACAGCAGCAGTTTAGTATAATGTTCCAGTCTACTGTTTTTACAGATAGAGATGACTTTTCCTACTACTGAGAGTGGAGTACCGTTAGCTGAATATTATTCAGGGTGGGGTGGGGGGGCTCTGTTACCAAACCCCATCTGGGCATGAACATTTCTTATCAAACAAAAGTGACCCTCACAATATGCACTCAATGTGCTTTGGGCCTGCTGCATCCCCATGTCCCCTACAGTGACCTCTGACAGATGTGAAAGCGCTTGATGGAGGTACATTAGCGTCATTAAACTCTTGAGAAGAGCAGGAGGCCACCCAACTCTCCATTTCCCCTCTCCTGGTGGGGCAGTTGGTATAGTGTGAGAGAGAGGATCCAAAAGGAGCTCTCTGATAGCAGTACAGAGGGGGCAGAGGGAACATGTGCTGGCAGCTGCGGTTATTTTGGTTTCATCTTTGTTATTATGATCTGGCCCTCAGAAGGCAGCCATATGCCTTTCTTTCAAACAAAGTAGAGAATACAGTAGAACCTGGTACTAATAAGCTGTTATGAGAACACCCCATTATATTTTCTTTGAGGGGGAAAATGTGAATGGGAAAACATTGTGGAGTAGTATAGAAGACCCCTGAAGTGTGGGCCTGTACAAAGGCTTTTTGTGTGGTGGTTCAGAAAGCGGTCAGAAAATGTGTGGCCAGAATATAGATGATGATGAGAATATACAGATTTCCAAACTCCTATCCCCCGTCACATAATGCTGCTAAACGGGAAGGATAAAGGGTAGCACATGATTCTGCAGAGAAATGTGAAGTGCCACCACATTCTTTTTAACTGCTGCTAACGCAGTGTCATTTGACGGTTCAACATGCTTGGAGGAGAACACTAACTGCCAATTCTGTTACATTAGCTAACAGCTGCCTGTGTCGTCTAGCATGATGGGAGGAGAGGGAGGACCATCCTACCCACCCAGAAAGAGCGAGACCAGCTATGCTCACTCGGGAGTCCATCCTGGCAGTGGTTGTACTTTGTGTGGCTAATGGTTTACCTCAGGGTTGGCGTAGTTTTTCTAATATACAGGTATTCAAAATCATGTTAGTATTTGTTTACTTAATCTGGTATTTGAATAAAGCATGTGCAATTATCTTGTACATTTGAAATATGTTTTTGGCAGTGCATCTGGTGTAGAAATGCATCTCGTGGTAAGCAAAAGTGGGCACATTCGGGACCATTTATGGAAAAGATAAATTTTAATTTGCACAATGTTGGTCAACTGATTTTAGCTGAAAATGAACCAAAAAAAAGATAGAAAATGTTGACATCAACTTACAGCAAAACATCTAAAACTACAGAAATAATAGAGAAACTGCGAAGTAGTGATTAAAAATGTTTGTTCCCTTCACTTTCTTGCGCTGGCCAGCACACACATTGAAACAGTTTGAGCTGCAGTAGATCAACAGTGAAAATATACATGTGAACTATTTAAATGTGTAAAATGAGGGACGGTAGACGAGCGATTTATAATCACTGTTCATGCCAAGTATCAGGCAGAGCCACAATGACCAGGAACTTCTCCACTACAGGTGTCACTTAAAACAGCTTGAAAACACAGGATACAGGAAAACAACAGAAGCAGAGAGGAAAGTCCCTGCTAGCATGCTGACGCCATCTGTAGCGCCAGTTTTTGAGATGATGAAAAGATTCCTAGCAAGAATTTTAATTTTGTTGCATCACTTCCACACAAAGATAAATCACTAAATCAACACAGTGGTCACATGTGGATCACCTCTAATGCCGGCTCAGGCACTAAATGAATGTTAAACTTTCTGTGTTTTTGTTATTTTATTCCTAACAGAATCTAAGACATTGTCTTAGATAAAATAAGTAGTTTAAAAATGCTGATATTTAGAATATCAGATACGGTTACGCTAGTTATGCGGTCAGCCTGACTGCCTGAACAGGCCTCTTCTTGAAGTTCAGCTTTCAGACCCCGACTTCTTGCTGTCATAATAGCAGTGCTGCTGTTGCCTTGGAGAGCCATATTTTCCTGTTGCTCTGTGGGAAGCATTGTCTCATTGCTTTTCTCGGTGACCACATTTGCAGCTCGTCTCATGCATGCGCTCATCTCCTCCTGACAAAACGAACACTTTGCCTTTGTGCAATGTTCTTCATCTCGATACGTTTATGATAGGATTTCATATCATGATACCATTAAATCTTGACAAGTGTCAACAAGAAGGGCTGATGGAGCAGCACCCTGCGGCCCTGCTGCTTGAGGAAACATCGGAGTTTCAGTGGAATATTTTTATTGAGTTTTGGGGGTTTCCTGCTGGCCTGGGAGTGTCCCTAATGAAAGTAATAATCCATCTCTCTGGGTTTATAAAACAATTTACAGCTTTGGTTCCGGTAGCTAAAGCAAATAAACAGACTTTGTTGGAGTGAGAGAGAGAGAGAGAGAGAGAGAGAGAGAGAGACAGAGGACGTTTGATTCAAGTCTGTTTTGCTCTCTTTTTATCTTTAAAGCAAAAGAGAGAGAATGCTTTGTCTTTCTGTTTGATGGCGTAGTGAAGACACTGTTGAATTGAGTCGTCGTTGGCAACCAAACACATAAAAGGCCATATCTGAAGTCCCTCTCGTTACTAACTTGGCAGTCTGAGCGCTGATCTGGATCACACCAGTAAGGACTGCTTTGAAGTTAATTTACTCTAATTAGGCCGGGCTGGGGTGAACTGAAACACGTATTCACGGCAATTAGGGACAGTTAAGCTGCATCAGAATGAATGAACGTTTTGCACTTTGTAATTTGCTTTGAAGTCACTTGTATTGTCTTAGTCGAGCTTAGAGGGACCATATCCGTTTTCAGTTATATTAATTATGCTAGCGTGGTTCTACGTACCAAACACCTCTAATTATCTCTTGGGATAAACAGGCTGTTTTTGTTTCTGTGCCTTTAAGACTGCTATATGTAAATGACCTCTGTTCTTATTGGATGTCCTGTATCGTATTTCATTCCAAAAGCAGTCCCGGCTGAAACACTCCTTATAACTTCAGCATGAATGGGAGTAGCTCAACACCTGTAAGCTAAACAAGTGGATATATGTAAATTTGTTGGTTTTTGTGACATCACAAAAACAGTAAATTCCAAAATTGATTTTTTCCAGCTAAGTAACATATATGGACTGTATGAACTCTGGAGTGAGGGGTACGGGTTCGCATACTAAATCAAACTCAAAAAACGAGGAAAATTCATTTGTCTATGACATGTGGCCTTTAACTGTTTTTCTGAATACACTGTATAAGCTGTGCTAGTGCCACAGTTTCTTGGAGTTGGACTAACAATTTAAATAGAATTTGTTAAAAAACATAAAGGAAAACTTAAGTTAGTTAAATACTCTCTTATCATATACATATTCATACTTCCTCTCGATCAAATCCTTCAACACTATAGGAGATCTTACCACAGCTCTACAGATGATGCTCAGATTTACTTCTCCAAAACAACTCTGCTCCTCCTGACTTACTTTGTAAGTGCACTAACTGGATGGGACAAGACTTTCTGCAGTTGAATAAGATAAAACTGAGATTCTTTTCTTTGGGAAGAGCAATAAGAGGCACAGACTAGCTACCTATCTGGTTTTGAGAGCTCTAAAATCTTGTACATAAAGAAGTTTTACAAAATTTGGCAACCTGTTCTTTCTTAGTTTGACCAGTTACCACTTTTCTCCATAAATTGACCATTTCTGATACAGAGCCTTTTGCATTATTTAATTACTTAACCATATTATGTGCCTACAATTACTTATCTTTACTGTAAAGTATTATTTATTTCATTTTGTTTGTTGCATCTTTCATCTCATAACATACCTCATAATATTTTTATTTACTTTTTTTCTTTCTTATTAGAACAACAGTTCTTTTTCTTTTTTTGGGGGGAGGGGTGGTGGTGGACGTTATTGAAATATTCTGGATATTGATGGAAAAATCGGACACCCATATTGTCATTGATTGCATTTACGTGCACTTAATAATCCGATCATAGTGAGATCTGATTATTCAAGTGGTCATGTAAACAGCATACTCCAATTTCTTAGATGGGATTAAGGCTTAGAAATCTGAAAAGAAATCAGATAAAGAGAGCTGGATTTTGGCTCGGTAACCAGATTTTTCAGTGCATGTGAACTCTTACTCTGATTTCTTTCATTTCTCCTCAGTCTGCACGTGCGCAAGCAGACCGATGTGCCAGATACAGCTAACAGGGTTTAACAAGCACCTGTGAGATGACAACAAAGCATTTTTGAAGCGATGCTGAAATCTGCTATATGCTTGACAAAATGAGGAATTTGAATATTCTTCATCTTCTGTTCATATTTGTTATGTTAAGTTTATGTCACATCTTATCCTGTGAGTTAATTGGCCAGTTGCAAAGCAGAAATTTGATTACTTCCTGACTCATGTTAACCTGGAGTTTCCCCATTATCTGATTACTCGAGTGCATGTAAATGAGTGGAACGAATTACTGACGAAATCGGATTTTCTGCAGTTATCAGATTATTAAGCGCATGTAAACGCACTTATTGTTAATGTGTACTTTGTAATGTTAACTGCCAAATGTCTGATAAAAACAAATGTACAAAAAAGACGGATAAGGGATACTCGCACACACAAATATGAATCATCGGTGCAGAGCAAAAATCGGAATTGTGCAACAAGGCTTGTGATTCGTTTACGTGCAGCTCTGTAACTCTGCAGCTGTAGCTTCTCTGGGAGGCCACACGTGCGTACAGTGGAGAATTATTGTGAAACAGCTTGAGTCTGCTGACAGCTTGACGAAGAGGGCGTTTTTATAAACAAAGCAAAATCTTTAATTGCAGAGTTACTCGTATGCATTGGTATTTCACGCTTAAGCCTTCATTTTGTAATGCCTCTCCTAATGGCTTTGGAAAACTTTGGAAGTCATAGCTGTGCAGCATATCACCACATTCGTAAACTTCATGGCAATAAAGTGGAGCAGATTTAATTCCACTGTGGGAGCACAAGCCTTTTAACCCAACTCCCTCAGTGATGTGAAGACCATTATCTCTGAACTTCTTCCCACACCACCAGAAAACAGGAAGTGCTCTCGCCTTTTGAGGGTGGATCTTGAGGAGAGAAGTGCTGTATTCAGAAAGGTCCTCTAAATTGGAAAATCAGGAGCTCTAGATAGAACACTTGTATGGAAAAGCATTCATCAATCAAGTAAACAGTTTTATACACTTATACTGTGTTCAGGTGCTCATTGGAAGGTTGTGGGTACCAGTGGGCTAACTAGTAAATTAGACTTCACCCCGTTCAGGTGCTTGTTCATAGACACGCCCACCACACGAGAAAAGAAAGCATGGAGGTTGGGAGAATACATATCATGCTTTTCTGTGCTGTGTTATTAAAGCACGTAGATTTAATAGAAGAGCATCAGGTATATAATTTTTCACAATCACTGCAACTTTACTGTTTTTCATTCATATTAAAGGTGAAAGTTTGTGTAATAGGTCACGTCTCATAAGCTAGTGTATCATCTAGAATCCTGAGTTTACCAGTTGCAAACACGACTTTGTTGACCATTCTAGTGCATTTTACAAGTGGGAAAATTTGTTCAACACTGCTCGAACACAGCATAACATGACATAGCCAGGCTCCAGACAACATTTTTTTCGGAACTAGCCCAAAAAATATTGTCATGCGTCCTAAATTTTTCAAAATCATTTGTTTACATTACATTTTTCTCTTCAGTTTTGCTTGCGAGCAAAAATATGCAGATACATAACACATAAAACACATCAATGGTTCATAAATACACTTATATGCATATGTATATGAGTATATGTATCATAAGCTCTGTAAATTAAAGCATCTTTTTAACACTAGCAACTGCATTCTTGAAATGCAAAGCAAATCTCTCTCTTAAAATTACTATATACTAATACTGGACTATTGCTGCTCCTCAGAACCAGCACACACTGTAAAGGCCATCAGAAATAGCAGTAAACAGTAATTATAAACAACTATATACATTTGATTTATCATCATTTATGTCTGCGTTTCAAATAAGAATAGAGCAAAAACATATTTCTGTGCCCTGGATTTGGGTCTGAAGTCTTAAATGTGACATCTTTGGCTACTCGCTGTACACAACGAGCACTATATACTATAGTCTGTCAGTAGACCTACTGTATTCAACCAGATTACAGAGAAACTGTAAAACAGAGTAAGAAAATGTTACTTGAGTATCTGTTACAATTTTGAATTGCCTATGTTTATGATAGGCCAAGCTAAAAAGCATAAACAGACACAATCGTTAGCTTGATGCTGTGGTTTCTGGTGATAGAGGGGGCCTGTAGGTATCTTAGAAGTTTGGTTCTGATTCATGGTGCCAAGATGCAGTTACAAAACAATCGTTGACACATCTCAATTTTTGATTTATGATTTATTTCCTGTATTTGTCATTCACAAGCAGTGGTAGCTTAGTTGTATTTGACTGTGACCAACACTGCACAGTAAAGTCTATAAGCCTGTTTTGCCATCTAATAGGCTCAAGCCAAAATCTAAAAAACTGTGTGAAACTTTTTTTGATCTTTTGTTAATTTTTTTGCTACTCATAAGCCTTTTAAATTTCTGAGCATATTTTATTTGGTGTGTTTAACATCTACTTTAATGTCTACTTCATAAGAAGGATTCTATCCGAATAACACTGCTATATTATTATTACTACTGCTTTCATTAGTGCTGTAATGAGGTTTTCACCGTTATGTTGCTAATATTACATATGGATTCCCACTGACAAATTAGCATTAGAAATTTCATGAAAAAACAGTTTCTGGAATAAATGTTTTCATATTTATGTTGAGTATGGACAGCTGGCATGTTCTTGATTTTATGACTGTTTCACAGACATGAAGTGCTAAGTTTATGCATGCAAGTTAATTGTCTCTGAAGTGCCTCAAAACGGCTTAAACATTTTCCCGCGCAATCTTTATCATGCCAGGGATGCACTGTGGGCATTCCATGTTTGCTTGGGTACATCTGGGCCTGTCGCAATTATTACATAATCGTTTGACCGCAATTATTTAAGATAATTGCAATTATTTTCCACAGTCATTAGAAGTCAGCATCAAATTACATTGCAATAAGCACAAAGAGAGTCATTAGTTTGCTTGAGCCAAATAAATGTATATAAAAGATGTCACCTTTTTGTTCTAACTGAAAGTTCTAACTTTTACCTGTGTGCTTTAACATATTTAAGGAAAATGTTTATTAATTTGATAGGATAGCTAGCGACAGGTGTAGGCTTTCGTTGACCAAATGTAACTGTAGACATGTTATGCACACTACAGCACAGTGTACCATCTCTTATTAGCTGTAGTAAAGAACTAGCAAAGCAAGATAGCTAATAAGCCTCTTTAGCTGCTTTAGGCTTCTGCGTTATTAGTCGCATCAAATGTGCAAATCGGACGGTAATTGGCAGCTAAAACTGCATTATGTGACAGGCATCAGTTGGGCAGATCTCCCGGAGGAGGGTTGGTGACCCAGGTCCGGGTTTTCGCACAGCAATACAAAATGGCACACTCCTAAAATAGTGCATTACGTAGTGAACAGGGTGTAGTTTTGGACATAACCACAGTGCGAGGGCAGAGAGTGGAAGCATGTCTGGGGCAGAAGATATGCTGCAGGCCTCAGTGGTCCAGTGGGCGAGGGCCATACCAATGCCAATGCATCTTTTTTCCTTGTAGTCTGCTGTGTCGCCGCAAATTCCAGTCACCAAGTGTGTCTCTTCAGCCAGATGTTAAATGAAGTGCAGCACGGGCTCAGCCCTGCTGGCCTCCTTTCAGCACAGCGCGGCGCCAGAGGAATGCGACATTAAACTGAGCTCTCGCATCAGGACCTGCCAATCTGTACCAAAACCAGTGCTGCGGCGTGGCATTCGGGTGTGCTTCTCAAGTGGTTCTTCAAGAAAAAGTGTGGATAGAAGTCACACTGTAGTTGATCGAGCGAGACGTGTTTTGTGTCGAACATTTTTGGAATTTTGCACTGGAGCTTTGAGGCTAATAGAGCTAAGAAGTATTGGAAGTTTATGTACACCAATTAGCATTGTACAAACTGCCTTAAACTGCACTGAGTTGTGAAGTTATCTGAAATAGACTTGCTAATGTGGTTTCTGATGATAGAGGGAGTATCTAGGTATCTTAGAAGTCAGTTTGATTCTGATTTCAGGGTGCCAGGGTGGGATTACAAAATCATTGTTGATGCATCTTTATTTTTGATTTATATAGCCGTCATTATGATTTATTTCCTGTATTTGTCATTGACAAGTAGTGTTAGTTGTATTTGACTGTAGCCAACACTCTGCACAGTTGTGAAGTCTTTAAGCCTGTTTTGCCATCTAATAGGCTAGAGCCAAAATCTAAAAAAACCCAAAAAGCTAAACTTTTTTGATGTTTTGTTCATTTTTTGCTATCATTAAGCTTTTTAAATCAAATAAAAAAAATGCAGATATTTTATTTGCCTTATTTAACATCTACTTTAACATCTTCTTCCTAAGAAGGCTTTTTATCTAAATAACACTGCTACATTATTCCCACTACTTTCTTTAGTGCTGTAATGAGGTTTTCAACGTTATGTTAAGCCTATATAAAAATTCAATTATAATGTTTTATTTATTAATTCAGAATCTTTAGAGAGAATTGCAGTGCAGTCCGTTTTTTCCCCACTTCTGCTGTTATATGTAAAATTTGACAAAATTCAGACTGTTGCAACAGATGGAGCTGAGATTAATTTGCCCATGATGTTGTCATACAATGACAAGACCACATGAGCAGTACATAACAACCTGACTGGGCTTGAGGCAAGTGTGCAGTGATTTAGGCCACATGTGTCAAACACAAGGCCTGCAAGCCAAGTCAGGCCCGTGACAGAGTCCTGTTCGGCCTGCGAAACTATTTTAATTTTCTCTTCTTTTAGCCCGTTTAACCCTGAGATACACTACAGTCCTCAGCATGCACTGAACATAGTGTATGTTCTGACCCCGAACAACAATCTGTGGGCCAGGGGTTACACAAAAAGAAAAGATGCCTGGGGTCTGGTTCAAGTAAATAGGCAGTTTTAAAAAAAAAAAAATGCCTAAAACAATTTATTTTAATTTGGAATTATTTTTGAATAAGTATTCAAAGCCCGTTTTGCTCTTGTAGTTTTGGCATATTTTGAATAAACAATGGCCTGTTCGGGTCGTTAAAATGTTAAGTAAAAATAAAATAAAAACACAGCTGGTCCTCGGATTTGCTGAGATTTTTAATATGACTTGTAGTGGTTGAGTTTCACACACCTCATTTAGGCAAACAGTTTGCACAATGATGTTCTATACGCCATGCAACATTCAGACAGCACCCATGTCTTGGCTGATTGATTACGTCATGTGTGAGGGGGAAATTATGTAAATTTGATTTTTCATCAAACCATTTCTTTCACTCTTGTTTCTTGAGAGTGCAGTGAGGTCACTTTCGAGACGCATTCTTTTTGTAGCTCGCACCTGTTTCTGTTGAGAAAACTATTCGAAAAATCTGCCTCCTGATCTTCAATTTCCCTTTTCTATCTTTCTGTCTCTTGTTCTCTGTTGTTTAGAAAAAGCCTTTGCCAAACCTTCCTGACTCCTTTTTTTCACACTTCGATCGCTTATTCTCTGTGGCCTTCCCTCTTTGACCCCACGTCCTCAGCTTGTCCTCAAATTCTCTTTGCTGCAGCCCTCATTCAGTTGAATGGGTGCTGTTATTTTCATATCGCTACCCTAGTCTGTGAGTACTTTAGGAACAGATCGCAGACTTTTTTGCTGTCGTTTGTTCCTTTTTATCCTCTGTTTGTGACGCTTTGAATAAGTTTCTTTGTGTAGGAGTTGTTTGAAGCCCGTTTTTTTCAGGACTAGTCCTTGGTTTAAGACCCTATTCGGACAGGATCAGTTTTACATGAGGAGGTGAGATAATGTAATCATTTCTTTGTGACTTTAGTCCCTGTCCGAATGCACCATGTTAGTCATTTTTATGGGCTGTGTGCTCAGTGTTACGGATTCTGGCTCCGTTTACTGTCCATAAAACGAGCAGTAGAAATAAGATCAGGTTGTATTAATCCCGTGCAAATCGACATGTCAGTGAAAACGCTCCTGTGGAAAACGAGTTTCCAAGTATAGAGGCACTTGAAGAAGCATTTACTTGTGTGCTCTGTAGCTAAAATCAAGGCGATATGCTAATGACGCACTGTATACACTTAAGACAGCAAGGTAGAGTAAACAAAATATCAGCTAAATGAAATGTTTTAACATATTTAACACAGTGAGTAACGGCAGTGTGTTAATCGAGTAGCCACTCCCATCTCTGTCATTTACACCAAGATTTCTTACGATGTGCAAATCAGCCATAAACATTACACATGTCCTGTGGTAAACCATTACCCACCTCCCCATGGAAAACCAGTCCTGTCCAAATAGGGCTTAAGAGTGATGTTAATAACTTACTTAATAACGTCCACTCACCGTTTACTGGAAACACCTAGCTTGTACTTCTGTGGATTGATTGCACAGTTCCACATGCGTATGTTTTTTTTTTTCCTCAAAATGGAAGCTAATGGGTTTATCCCTATTTTTTAGGGAGGTTTTGTGACAATAAATGGATGGCAATTCACAGTTCCTAACCTGATGAACAGCAGTTATTGGAGCGATCATATCCTCCTAACGAGGAGCCGTTCTCAGTTGGGAAGTTTTTGTTAAGCCATGCGGGTTGGCGCGAGAAGTATGCTTCTCCAAAACTTTAAGTGTAAGCCCTCATGCTACTTTCAGTCTCTATTCCTGCCATTCCACAACCTCAAACAATGTAATGTGACAAAACAGCGCTGGAAGCAGATGTGACCACATACTCCCATCGTCTTCAGGTTAACCAGTGGTTGGTATTGTTCCTGGGTTCAAAAACATTTTTCACACTCGCCCAAACATACCGAACTGTCAAGAAAAACAGCCCCGGGTCTGGAAGAAAGTGCAAGTGTGAAAATGTCCTACGAGGTCCACCTGCCTCCACTGTAGGTGTACAATTTAAAACTGTTGACCATCTGTTGCAATGCACGATATGTCAGCCCTGTACTTAATTCAACATTGGTCAGGTTCTGACCGTAGGACTGCTGGTGACCTGATTCAGTTTGGGTGGTGGGCCATTCTCAATACAGCAATGAGTATCCAACCAGGAGCGATCCTGTGGAAACAAAATGACCGCTGGTGAAGGACTAGCACAAACTGCACATCAACAGATGGACTGATTATGGGTTACAAGCTGCTGGTTGTCAGGACATCACAGCTGGGTCAACCTAACCTTGGAAAGGTATCGTCCAAACAACCGTAACATTAGCTAGGCTAGCAAACATTCATTGGCATCTAGGACAGCAACTGTCAACGTTAGCAGTACGTTCTAAACTGGGCCGTTTACATATATTTCAATTAATAATAGTATTATCTAGATGTAAAATGTAACACTAAACACTATGTTGGCTCAGTTGACAGTAGTGTGGCAGAAACCGTAGCTAGCTGGCTGAGGAGCTACCTAAACTAGCAGCTTAAATCAGCTTGATGAGCAAACCTGGTACCTTCCTAGACCTACAATTTTTGGGGTTTCTAATAAAGTGGCCATTGTTCTACATACTCTTGTATCTAGGTAGATACAGTCTTGTAGCCTTATTCAAAGATGTATTTATATTGAGTTGGTTGTGCAAATCTGGGCATAACCAACAAGCAAATAAGATTGAGTTATTGCTATGTAACGTGACAGCTGTATTAAACCCTGTGTCCACTGCAGCTTTTCTCCATCATACAAAGAAATTCTCTAACAGTGTGGTATCCCCAGTGAGGTCTTTGTCTCGGCATTCAGGCACGAGATCTCACAACAGATGGCTCATGGATTAAAACATGTACTCATTGCTTTGGACTGTAAGCATGAAATTCTGTTAGCAGACAGAAGCACAATATGATGTCTTCCAGAGTATGGTTTATGGATTTACGGTGGGAAGTATTTTGCCATTCCCTAATGTGGATTTTGACATTTGCATCATTAGTGGGAATAGATTGAATAATAACCCATGAAGCTGTGACGGGAACCACTCCAACGAGCCGCAGAATGAGAGGGAAAAGCTGTTTCTAGTGTTTGGCTGTCCATCTACATCTATGTCAGGGCTTTTTCTTGGAGAAGCGAAAGCCATTCAGTGTGAAATGCCCCCCTCCCTTGTGATTCTCTGTCCGTTTGGTAGGAAAAATAAAGTCGTGGACTTGGCTGAGACATTTGAGGGTGGTTTTGATCTCTCTCTCTCTCTCTCTCTCTCTCTCTCTCTCTCTCTCTCTCTCTCTCATTTCCTTCTCTCTCTCTCTCTCTCTCTCTCTCTCTCTCATTTTCTCTCCGTCCCTCCCTCCCTTTTATTCGGTGTGAAGGGTTCTTGGGAAGAGGCGGAGGAGGGCTCTGAAGGTCGAGTTGAAAGCGGGCTGCTGGAAAGGCCAGAGCAGCCGTGCTCCTCAATCAGCCCTTTGTCTCCGCGCAGTTCTGCCAGGGGCTCGTCCCATAAAGCCCCCACAGTTCTGCCGTGCTGCTGTAGTGCTCAAACAAGTTTGGGGAATTAAGAATTCGAAATGCTTTTTTTCCACGTTGACTCTAGCCACCCCACTGCCTCCTCCCCAACCCATGTCCTTTAGGAGTTAGAGAGTGCTCAGCAGTCCTTGAACTGGGGATTTCCCGCATGGAAAAAGTGAGCAGGAGCAAGGCCCAGGAATTCAAGCACAGTTCCCTTTTAGAGAGCAGAAACTGGTTAGCAAGCTTCTGGCCATGCTGCCGGGAGTTTGGGAGCTGATAGAGATTCCTGATCTGATCTGAAAGATTGTAATTGGAAGGGGTCAATGTATATTTTAATTAACATTGGCTATATTAAGCCTAAGTGCTATACTAAGTCTGATCCTTCCTTATGGCTATTTTACTCCATTACTCTCTACATACTCCACTGTCATAGAGGTGACATAAATGGACATAAACATTTACAAGCAGTTCAAATAACCACAGTGTGGAACTGTTTTAAAGCCCAGCAGAAGCTTGTACTATGTGCAGTGTCTGTGTTTTGACCGCAGTTAAGCTAGCCGCCTTGTGTTGAAACAGTTAGCCACATTAAACATACAGCGAACAACTTGAAATGTTAATGAACCTTTTTAGCCAACTGTGTCTGAACACGTCGGAATTAGACCTCCGCATTTAACCCATCCGTGCAGTGAAACACCACATACACACTAGTGAACACACACACACTAGGGGGCAGTGAGCACACTTGCCCGGAGCGGTGGGCAGCCCTATCCACGGCGCCCGGGGAGCAGTTGGGGTTTAAGTGCCTTGCTCAAGGGCACTTCAGTCACGTACTGTCAGCTGAGGGGATCGAACCGGCGACCTTCCGGTCACAAGGCTGGTTCCCTAACCTCCTTCCCTAACCTCCAGCCCAAATATGAAAGTAATATATTCAGTGTACCCCATAAAATGCTAATTTAAACCTAATAATTCCTTTCTCTGCTTTCCTTTAGGGATGTGAGTTAACAGCTCCTGGTTCTCACATCATTAAAATGGTTGGGTCAACCCATTTATCAAAAGACATAGTCCAAACAACTGTAACATTAGCTAAGCTAGCATCCGGTCACTGACAATGTTAGCAATACTTTCTTAACTTTGCCCACAGGTTCGTTCATCTAAGTGAAATAAAAACAGCTAGATAAAGATGTGACGCTTAAACGTGTTAACTAAAGCTAAATTAACAGAGCATGGTAAAAAAAAGTAAAGTGCTGGCTAGGTAGCTAGCTAAGCTAGCTGCTGCAGTCAGCTAGAATAACAAAACTGGAACCTAACCAGCATTTATGAGTTAGCTGACTTTATCTGGTCTGGCTTTATCATTTTAAGCAAGCTTACAGCATTTTAGGCAGTTTTAACCTTCTAGTTTTGAACTCACCACAAACACTATCACAAACCTTTATTAAAGAAATAAAGGAAAGATATGACTTTTGTCCTCACTGATAAGCAACAATGGGACACATGGTCATGTAAAAGATATACAAAAAGATGTTTAAGTTTAAAAACATTATTAAGTTATTATGTGGCAGTTTTATCTACAAACTTATAAATATCACTTCGGACATTGTCTGCGACTGATTTGGTGGCTCAGTGTTGAGTCAGAGGTGACTTGGGTTTCTGTCTGCTACTCCAAGCCTGTATGAGAGATTAGATTAGCTCCAGGTCAGTGCCATAGCTTTGATGGTTCTTTCTGATGTTCCCTTCATTCGGTTCATGTTTTCTGTGCTGCTGCCTTGAAGCCAGACCAGAGCGAGCCGCCAGTGAGTCAGGCCTCGCTCGCACACTCTACTTCTACTTCTTTCGCTTTGTTTCTGTCTGTGGTTTTGAGACTGAAGTGTGATGTTGTGGTAACGCGACCTCTTCTCAGGCTGCAGGACGGGGGTGGGCGGCCATCTTGTGCAAGTGTGGGGTGTAATTAGGAGAAACTGAGCTGTATTTGGAAAAGCACTCTCCCTCTAAGAAGGCAGCCAAGCCTGGGTGCTGGTTCACAATGAAGTGAAAAAGTGTACAGAGCAAATGGGTTTGACCATCTGGTTGCGTTGGGAGACCAAATAGTGTAATAGATCAGCAAACACTCAATGTCCAAGCTTGTCTAAGTGAGGCAGTGATTTCTGAGTACAGGAATGGAATTGTTACAGAAAGTCAGCGAGAAAGGATAAATACAAATATGTCATGAAGATGTGTTTGTTTAACCATTTCCAAACCTTTCCTCAAGGAATCCCAGTGTTATTTGTAGATGTCATTCAGTACCTGGTTTAACTCAATCCATGCTTCATTAAATTAAATCAGGAGTGCTTGTGATGGAGTGAATGGACTTTGAGGAGAAATTTGGAACCAAATGTTGTTTTTCAAACTGGGTCATGCATTTGGCTCATTACGTTGTTTGCATTTGGAAGTTTATTTGCATTTATTCAAATGATATATGGTGTTTTTACAAGGAAGAGGGAACTTATTACTAAGATAAATGGTTTTCAATGATATACTTAGGTGCCTAAGACTTTTGCACAGTGCTGTGTATGTATGCTCATTTGCCAAAAACCAGCTTAACATGTTTAATGACATCTAGTTTAACCAAAAAGGTTTTTTCTGAAATATTTTATTGATTTGCAGTCATGTACTCTTACTGTGGCATATCACTCTAACAATCTCATACATTGACCACTTTTAATCATCATTCCTGGTCACGTTTTAATGGTCACTCCTAACTAATCATACCTAAATCAGCTTCTGATTTGGTGCACTTTGCCAGTATCTAGTATTTTTCATATGGACTGACGATGTTGATACATAAACTTGTAAAACATGCAGAAATATGTACTACATCTAACTGAATCAAAAGCAAAAGTAATGAAGAATCAGTAAGGTGAACGGTATTGCTGCAAACTTTTTAGTTTGACAAATAAAGCTTCGTAAATGGTTCTTTAACACACACACACACACACACACATATATATATA
Organism: Colossoma macropomum; assembly: GCF_904425465.1. Classification (NCBI taxonomy): domain Eukaryota; kingdom Metazoa; phylum Chordata; class Actinopteri; order Characiformes; family Serrasalmidae; genus Colossoma; species Colossoma macropomum. The sequence continues at coordinate 33,087,326 of NW_023494802.1, read as the reverse complement.
TATATATATATATATATATATATATATATATTTGGTGTATATATATATATAATTGGTATAGAACCTTTAGATCATATCTTTCTGTTCTTTAAACTTAAAAAATAAATAAGTAAATCATTGAAAGGTCCTTTAAGGATCCGAAGCATTGCTCCATAGAACCATTTTTGGCTCCTATGTTGTTAAGAGTTTTTGTTAATGAACGTATTACTGTCTTGGAAAAAAAGTAAATTTTCATGTTTATTTTTGCAGAGTTACTGTTGCTTCCAAATCTTGGCCTGTAGTTAATGAATGTGAGTGTGTGTATATGTGTGCACGCTGCTGCACAGTCAGCTCCTTTATAGACCCCCTGTCTAGTCCACATAGAACAAGGCTCCCCATGGCAAGTAGCAGCTAGCTGTAAGAAAGAGCGCAAATATTGACTTCCTTGCCTCACCCAGAGTGACAGACTGAAACCAGAAGCAGGCAAACCCACCCAGACGAGGTGTCGGCATGTGAACGAGAATGGGACGCCCACAGGGCCACAGCTATTTAAAGCTCATACAGTTGTTAGGACTACTGAGATTGTTCATGAAAACTTGTATCGAAAGGGACACCTATTCTATGTAGACGTTAGAACGTCCATACAGCTCGTTCTTACTTTGGTACTGCAAGTTTGGATTTTTACTGGACCTGAAACTCCCCTTAGGATTGTAAAGCAGGTGTTAACACAGTGGTTCGGCCAAAAATCAAATGTGCACAATTTTCCCCTCAACACAAATGTGGTTGATTAGACAAGACATGTTTAGTGCCTGAAGTTTGCCTCTGTTGTTTTGTGCTGATTCCACCAGGCTAATGTAGCTAACAAGTAATGGAAGTTAATATACCACCGATGCATAACCTGCATAACTAAATCATCACCTTAAACCTTGTTGACTTGTTTGATAATCTCAAATAGACCTGCTTATGTGATTTCTAGCACTGTACACACCTTTTTTGTGTGACTTACTGTAATCTATACTATAATCTATAATACATAATATAATCCATGAAAATGGATGAATGTAGCAAAGCTAAAAACACTACTAGCAGCCTAAAGCCTACATTTTGTGTGTAATTTTGGAGAGTGTGTTATATATGGTGCTGTATAGAGCCATTTTCAAAATTGTTTCACATTCTCCATCGATCTGAAGAACAATTTCACCATGCAAAAAAACCATTTAAGCATGAAATGGTTCTATATAGAACTATGGTTCTAAATAGAACCATAACCTTTACTAAAGGCGCCTTGAAGAACTATCTTTTTAGGTGTGTATGGCTGTAAAAATCAGCAAAATTACAGACAAAATGTAGGCTTTATGCTGCTTAGTGTTTTTCACCATGCTACGTAGTTTTTTCCATTTTTATAGATCATAATTCCTCACATGGTGTCAGAAACTACATAAGCATGTCTATCTGATCTTATAAACTACATAAGCATGTCTTGTTTGACCCACTAGTCCATTTCTACGTAGCTGCATTAGCCTTATTGCGCCAGTGCAAAACTAAAGAAGCAAACTTAAGATACCAAACATGTCTTTACTGATCAACCACTGCCATTGCCGTAAGTAGACTATAATCACTAATATTCTCTTTGCATGTATATGATATACATTTACTGTATCCACCCTGCTTGGGTGGTTGATTTCAGAAGAAATGTCCTCACTTTTGGACATACAGGGTACCACACCCACCTAATTTATGTACCCTGTGTGTGCAAAAGTGACATTTCTGCTGAAATCAAGGGTTCTTTATCCCCTTTTTACTGCAGTAACAGGTTCTACTCTTTTGGGACTGCATTCAGTCACAAGAGCATTAGCAGTGAGGTACTGGTGTTGGATGATTAGTTCTGGATCTCAAACTCCACTCCAGCTCAGCCCAAAGTTATTCAGTGATGATTCATAACTCCAGAGAACACAGTATCACTGCTCAACAGGCCAGTTATGCACTGGTGGGGGTGACCGATTTAGCAGGTTGTCGACTAAGAACTGCTGTGTAAGGAAAAAAAGTGTGTGTTGTTGTAGTCCTCTGATTCTGGTTCCAGTCGTGACTCATCAGGTCAGATTTATGACTTCTTATCTCAAGAATTTTACTTGGTAGGTGGAAATAAAGTTTGAAAAAAAATAGTTATTACTTGTTAAGGAAGTATGTGGTTCAACCTTACTCAGAGAGAATAACACATTATTTCGGTAGAAATGCGAGAGAATAAGTAATCATTTTGACTTTCTGTTTTAAAACATGTGTTCATTTTTGGCTGGCAGGTTGAGCCAAGCTTGAGCTCTGTGCCGAGTGCATTTGGAAAGCATACAATTGTTAAATCCCTGTTTAATTTCACTCGGCACATCCAGCCCGTTTAGGAACTGTATGATATTTGAGCTCAAGGTGAATTTGTGTATTTCTTCAAATCATTTTTGAAGACAATTTAACGTTTTTTTTATTTCCTTCATTAAATTAAGAAAAATGTGACACGGCATATGTTCACAAATCAATTGCACATAAATATTTTCCAAAAAAAAAACACTGCCTCAGTACAAAGCTTTAGTAAATCATAGTGTAGATGAAGAAATATATGAACCTGCTAGTACCATTACCTGATTTTTCCGTATCACACATGTGCAGAGCACTCATGCTCCTGCCCAAACGTAGCAGGACCCTGCTAATGGTGTGTTTGAGTTTCAGAAGAGAATGTTAAAAAACCCACCTCCACATTCATTCACTCCCCACTCATTCACCCCCATTCATTCTCCCGTCACCATTAAAGCAAAGACAACGTGTCCTGATTTGATATTGTTCTTAATTCAAATGGGTGTCTTTTATAACACACACTGTCTATGTGGTTGTCTTATATGTATGTTGCTCTGTGAAGTGTTTTAGAGACCCAAAGCCTCTTTAAACAGATTCCATGTTTTTTGTTGTTTTTCTGTTGTTTTTTAAGGCCACTTGCAGCTAGCTGCAATAAAGGCCCAGAGACGCAGATGGGAAATTGAGCTCATGTGTCTTTGGCCTTAAAATTTGGCTCGTATACCCATAAATCATAAGACAGTTTTCTCTGTGGCTCAGCCTGACAGTGCTTCTCTCTCTTTCGCTTGCAGTTTACTATCGGGTGCTGGTGAACTTCACAGATTCGTTCACGTACGGGCCTGAGCTAGATGACATCTACTCCACTCCTTTCAAGGAAATCTCGGATGCTGTCGTGGACACGGTGGGTATTATCAGGCCTGCATCTTCTAACTTTTGCAGGAGGCACTGGAGGGATTTTAACATCTCTTGTTCTTCAACATGCCATGTCTGTCTCGGACTGTTTAGTGGCCAAGCCCATCAGTTTGATCAGGAGGGTTAGAGCAGGGAAAACACCAAAAATGTGTAGGCAGTGGTAGTCTAGGAACAAAATAGAGAATCATTGCTTTAGATCAAGGCTACCCAAAAAGACATTTCATTTGGCCCACCAGTAATTTACCCTAACCCCACCCTCTCGCCCAATGAGAGAACAAGTAAATTTATATACTATACAGTATACAGTAAAATATATATTTTTGAAGTGTTTAAGTAAGAAAATATATCCCTATCAAGGCACACAGTCATTAGGATGTATTATGATTCAACATTTTCTCTGAGGTTCAAATTTAAAATGACTTTTGGGGACACATTTAAATAAATGTTTTTTAAAAGTAAATTTTATTTAGGAAAAAAACCTTTACATCTGGCTTGCAGGCCAAAGTTGACCCATGACGGTGCTTGATTTGGCCTGCTCAGTTACCCTCACCCAATGAGAGAACAAGCATATTCTTATGCCGTTTGGAGTAATGTTACTCAGATCCTGAGAAGCACAAAATGCAACCAACTTCTAAGACTGAACTTGAGAACTACAGAGGTATAGAAAAATATCTCTGTGTATTTCTTTGAAAAACTGAAAGCAAGTCTCCTGAAAAAAGCTGGGAAGCTGTAATAAAGACAAAGTGTAGACATAATAAATGTTTAGTTGTTCTGTGTTGCTCTTGTGTAATTTTCTGCTTTTTTCCTGAAAAAATATTAGAATTATTAAATTCTGTAGTTTGAAGTGTTTTAATAACAAAATTGCTTGTAATATTATAAAATACATGTGTCAGAACTTGATATAAAACCTGTCTACTTTCCTTATTTGTATATCATTTTGACTTTTTGACCCTTGGCCCACCACAAAGATTGCGCTTTGACCCCCAAGACAAAAGTTTGGGCACATTGATCACTTTTTTTCTTTTCATGGTGGACAGTAGTCGTTATAATAATAAAATAGTGATTGCAGTCAGTACTAAACTGTGAATTGGACTGATAGCAGCAGTTAGACCCACTCCCTCTGTCATAAAGTCAGTTGCTGTGATTGCTGTTTGTGTCTCCCACAGCTCGAGTCGGAATACCAAAAAATCCCAGGAACCCAGACCGTCAATGTCGTCTTCATTAAGTAAAGTTGATTAGTAACTCTTTTTATATTGCTTATTTTGATGACTACAACTTCTGTCTTGACTGACTTCTCTTTATCTCGTCAAAGGAAAATTGGTAGCAATGTGTTTGTGGAGCTGGATGTGGGCTCAGACGACAACAATAACGAGGCACAGATCCGAGACGTTATTTACTCCGTGGTTAGCGAAGGAAGCATCGCCTCCTACGTAACCTCTGTCCAGGGCTTCCAGTTCAGACGCCTCGGAGAACGTAAGTACAGCATACAGTGGCAAAAGCCCACGTTTCTGCAATTATAGGCTGTCCACAACATCATCATCTACAAGAGAATCCCATAAGCGAAGATGCTCCTGATCAGTGTTCCTTATGTCTAATTTAAAGATGCTTCCTTTTTTTTCTTTGCCAACATGTGATTCTTCATTTGAAGGCATTGATGATAAGCTAATGAGTTAAATCAGGTTTGTTGAGCAGGAAAATCACCTGTCCATCTAGAACTCAGAGTATGGGGACATTTAACTTCACAGTGTTTTTAGTGAGTTAGTATGTTTTCTTTGTCACTTTGCAATAACTTAAGGTGACACTGTGGCCAAAATAATTAGAAAAAAGAATTGTAAACATGCTTATTTGCCTCCTGCAGTGGTGCACTGTTCTCCAAAGTGACCTTTTTTCCAGTTTTAAGACTAGAAAGCCCCCCTTCTGATAATGTACCTTGGTGCTGGGAGGAGGTTTTGAAAAACTACAACTGCTTTTTATGTCACTTGGTAAATGCAGAAGGAAAACATAGCTAATGTTAATGCTAGGAAGCTGAATATTTTGTTGCTACTGTATTATTGTAGCAGCTTTCTTTAAATCATCATTGAAATGGAGTGAATGGAGAACTCAAACAACAGAAATATCTCATTAGTTCAAATGGACAACAAGCTAAAAGATAAAGGTAGCCAGTTAGCTGTCTACCTATCTAGATACCAAACCTCAGTGTTTGGCTGATTTTCTCTTCTATCTGAGTAAAGATAGGATAACCGTTTAGTTCATTTGGTTCGATGACCTTACACTAATGCCAGTTTGGTTGTGTTTGTTAGCATATAGATCGGTGGCTGGGCTAGCAGTTGAGTTTTCCAATGATTGTATGATGTATTTCTATAATGGATGCTGGGTAATGAAGTGAGAGAACATTGAAAACATGAAAACAATAAATTGTGAATTCTGTTAAACTGATGAGGCTGAGGAATCTAACGCTTATGCTAATGAGGAGAAACGTATTAAGCTAGGCTGGGATGCCTCGTTAACAGATTAATTATCTGCTTAGATTTTGTCATCTTGACAAAACTGAAAGAACAGCTGCCAAATAGCTACCTTGGGAATAACCCAAGCAAAAGCCATATATTTCTGGCTAGTTATGATGTCATTACTCATCAGCAGACAAACCTTTCAGGTGTTTAACCTCTTTCCGCAGTGGCCAATCCACCGGTGGATTGGTGGAATTGATATGAAAATGTTTAATGAATAAAATTAAATGAAACGATCTTTCTGTATGTCAAAAAATTGTGCACAACTGCCAAAAATAAAAAATAGCATTTAAGCACAATAAAACACTTTTATAAATGTTAAGTTTGCTCCCCTTAAAACAAGCAGAAATGCCATTTTATGGCTACTGTGAAAAAGGGTTAAACCAACTTTGGGTTCAATAGGTTGGAAAGGAAAACTCTTCATACCAAGAATTTATGATGAACGCACTTGAAGTATCAGCTCAAAGCTGTTTCATGTTAGCCAGACCCAACAAACCTAGATATTTTTCACGTATGTGAGACATAACAGTGAAAATCAAACAATACTCTTTCTTTATGAAAGAAGCCCAAGTGTCCCCAAACCTTTGATGAGCAGTGTACATTTGATGCAGTCACAGTGGTCTTTCTGAGGTCATGCAGAGAGTGTTATGGATCATTTCTGTGTCTGGTTTATAGCTGAAATCCCCCCCACGCACCGGCCAGGTTTGTACTGTGCCATGCTTGCTGCATGGAGCCTGTGGAGTGCAGTCGTTCTCACTTCTCAGAACCTTTGCAAGGACACCTCAGAGAATGTGATGGATTTGACAACCTTCTCATGCATGTTTGCACCCACATATCTTAACTGTTGTTGGATGAGAAGACTGAGATGCTTTGCATGCTTGGCTTCATGGCCAGTGATGCCGAATCCCATGAATGCAGCTCTCCTGTAGTGTTCTGAAGTGTGATCATGATAGACTGTATCTTAAGTAGATAGCAAAGCATGTCAAATTGCTTTCTCCCTGATGACTGTGATCCATGTAGCTGTGTGGGATTGTATTGTTCCTCTTGTATGATCTGCTAGAAAGAGACTGCATGTCTTGCGGCAAAGGTCAGAGTGCTTTCCTGGAAATGAGAGAGAAAACTAAGTTGTTTTCAATTGTATGGAAGGGTTATCTGCTTCATATCATAAAGCTAGAGATAAAGTGCCTTTTCTCCGCAGTTGGAGGTGGGTAGTGAAGCCTAAACTCATACATAAGTAATATATTATAATTACATGTAGACAATGACGTAATGACTCAAGTAGAAGGAAAAGTATTAGGACGAGTGGAAAAGTAGCACGTCAGAAAACTCCCTCTAGAACTGAGGAACATCTTAGCTTATCAGGCGTCTATCAGCATTGGAACTGAAGTTTTTTTAGATGCTATGATTCTCTTTTCATGGTCGTTTTGGGCTACAATAAACCACTGAAGCTCAAAGATGTGAGGTATGACCAGCAGCAAAGCAACTCAGGTGCTGAACCAGAACAACAGATCAAACCCATGAAGGGAATTAGGAACTCAGCGAGGAAGTTTACATGTACAAAATTATCTGATAACCACTGAAAATCAGATTTTGGCAATAATTCATTCAACACATTTACAAGCACTTCAGTAATCTGATAATGAGAAAGCTCCGGGTCTATATGAGTCACTCGGTAATCAGATCTCCTCCTAAAGATGCAACACGCACCTCCGCTGTTGCTTAGCAGTTTGCAAATAAACTCACCAGAGAAGCACAGCATATGATTATTAAGCTTCTTTTCCTTTTTAAAACGGAATTCCAAGTCAGAATTGTTCACTGTGGTGTTGATAGGAACGAGACGTCTGAAGTGTTTAATGCTCCTAAAAGTTGCATCACTGAACATTATTACACAAAATGGTTATGGATACATTGCCTGATGCATGAGACTTTGCTTTACAATATGATATAAGAAAATAAGTTTTGATATAAGGTTTTGGTATAAAACATTTTTTAAAATGCATCCAAAATAACCAGAGAAAACGTAGTTTGTAAGATTTATCACCATTCTGTTTTATATTAATATAACTGTTATATCTCTGCCGTGAGAGCGAAACATCATATGTCCATTTGTCGTTTTTGTTTGTTTTTGACGTAGTTTGAAAAAGCCTGTTGCCTTTTATAGTGTGTACGTTTCACGATGACTGGACCAAAAGAAACAGCCCAAAACTGCTTGGAAAAACTGGTTCCATTCAGTTAGATTAAAAGGAAAGTAGTTTTTTCCTTCTCCTGTAAAGTTATCATTTTGGAGATATGAGGTTTTGTTCCGACAGCAGTGATGTACTTTATATACTTCTAAAAAGAGATGGGTAGGTGGTTTGAAACAGTACCCCTGGTTCCTATCACCACCATGGTAAACAAAACAGAGCTGGTTAATTTCTCTTCAGTGAACTATTTCACATCAAACCACTCCAAACAACTTTGTGTACATCTCAACCATATTGTTATGCAGAAGTTTTGAAAAATCGGTAGGTTTTTTCTTTTAACATGGAGTCCTTTTTTTTACTTTTATATGGTTCCAAATTGCACATAATGTGGTCATTTATCACCATTTCATGTTTTAGCGCTAAAAAAAAAGAATTTAGTGTTTACTGTTGCTACTGGGAGATTTTCACCATCTGCACAAATGTAGGGAAAAAAAATCAGATAAATGGTATACATTTATGTTACACAGCTTACTGAGCTAAAATCCAACTTTCTTTATTAAATTTCTTGAAATTTTACTGCTGGTTTAGTCCAGTGTAAGAAAGTGTGCTGTTTATATGACCAGTTGAATAATGGAATAACTGCCAAAATCAGATAATGATCATATTATTGGTGTGAAAAACTAAAATAGGACTGAGTAAAACGTAAATTACTTCACACATATGCTTGAGTAGGAGTAAAATATTATAAATTGAATGTACAAACCTATCAAATTTTTACATACGTGACCTGAACTTGTAGCTACCCACCTCTGTCCACGGTACGTTTCACCTGAAACTGGTTCTCAGTGTTTGGAAATCTCCTAAAGTTTGCCATATCTGACTGTTTGCTTTGTGAGCATGATGCTCTGCTGCTGGATTACTTAATGAGTCTTTTTCCACTCACGTTCACTTTCTCCAACCCTGTTAGAGCCGGGAACTTTGCAGTCCTGTTTGGCGGATGAGTTCGCCTGTAATAACGGAATGTGTATCACTCTGGACAAGGTCTGTGACAAGAGAGCCGACTGTTTGGACATGAGCGATGAGGAAAACTGTGGTGAGTAGGAACACACTGTTTGGATTTTCTCCACTCAACTGTAAACTTCAAGGCCTGTATTTAGTTCATCACTCGCATAACCACATAACCAACATGTTAGCTCACAAAAATTCATAGAAGTTACCACCAAAAAATTCACAAGACTTGTACATAAATAATACTGAGCACTTATTGCAGTTTATTTGGATAGCAGAAAACGCATAACGGGTGATGATGAAAAGTTGTTTTATTGCAAAAACAATAGAATTTTGCAAACTCTTACAGGTCACATAAACGCACTCAACCAGTCACCTTTGTCTCTTTCTTTGATGTAGTCTTGTGAGGCCAGACATGGTCTTGTATGAGAGTATACATCAGAGGGCAAACTTTTGGTGCTGGACTACAGTGAAATCTGCTGCAAACAAGGCCTTCTCTAAACCCTGGTCCCAAACTCCTCTCAGCCATACTTTTTAAACATCCACAGTACAATCAATAACACAAACAAAACAAGACAGCGAGCAAAGTGATGAGTTTCCCTGGCAAGAGTATCAATAACAATTTTTATTTAATTTTCAATTATGAAAAAGAGGAAAAAGAGAAAACAACAACAAAATAAATAAATAAAAAAATAAATAAAAAATAAATAAAAAAATAAAAGGAAAACAAAACTCAAAATAAAAACCAAAAACAGAGGAGGGTAAGAAACTACAGAACCACCCCTCTAACCCATCCCACTAACAACAAGAGACAGCTTGCTAGACATAATGGTGGACATTCTAGACATTCCATTCAAAAACAAACACGTATAAATAAACGTAGCCATCCGTCTTCATAACATTGTCAAGTACAACATCTCGGCCAAACCTGAGCACATTCAACAATTTCACATATTTGATGTGGAAGACTGGAACGGAATGGAGACCAGGTGCGCTCCAATTCTGTATTATTACCTTTAATTCTAGCATATAAGCGCTCAAAGGGAAGAATTTTCATAATTTCATTATGCCAAAGGTTAATAGTGGGTGGCCTGTCATCCATCCACTTAATTAAGATATATTTACGAGCAATGAACAATAATTTGTAAGTGAGCTGGATCTGACAAGATGCAAGCTTAGTCTCATCCTTAACCATTCCAAGCACAAAAAACCAAGGGTCGCTCTCTATGTTGCAACTGAATATCCTTTCAAGCTTTAATTTGATCCTATTCCAGAAGGAGGCCTGGCAAGAGTTTTTAATGTTTGTTTATTGCACATGTAATGTGTTCTCCACATATGTAACGCACCTCTACATGCTTTGAGTCTTTGGTGCAACTTTTTAGCCATGCTAACTTACGTTACATTAATGGGTTAGGGACAGGCTTGTTGACAGTGTTGACAAGTACCATTACCCCCTGCCTTTACAAGGCATTGGATGAGTTGACAATCCCACCTGCTCTTAACTCAGTATTTCTCATGGCTGTCCTTAGATTGTTATGAGATCACATCTGGTCCCTGCAAGACTAGCATTGGCGTTCCAGTTGAGATAACAGATCGGTTTTGTCCCTGTCATCTCCAAAACAGCTCAAATGGCTTTATAGACATCCGAGCTATGCGTTAAACTTATATGTTCACTTAAAGTTTCAGCTCCTGGGTGGAGATGCTACTTTAGCTTTTCCAAAATAGAATCTTTTTTCCCAATGCGAGGCGACCTGCCCAGAAAAACATGGAAACATGTATCTAGTGTTTGGTGAGAAACGATAAATAATTCTGCATGTAATTTTCTCAGTGGAGGAGGAAGAAAAACATGGAAATGTCCGATCATAGACAGCAATAAAATCGCTGTTGAGCACCTGTAAATATGTAAATTACCCCAGGAAGTGTAAATTTAATCCCATTCAAATAGGGCTTTTTGCTCAAAGTCATTTTGTGACAAAAACATGACAAAAAAAAAACTGCAATCTGTCCATTTTTTATGGAAAAAAGTCATTTCCATTGTTGGCCACTGTTAAGCAGCCAAATTCCTTTAATTACAAAAGGGAATAACGTAATTGCCACAGCATAATCTCCGATTTGTTATGGTTTCTTTTATCACCAGCTACTGATGCCCCTATTACTACAATTACTCCTGTGGTCAAAACACCGCCAGGCCCTGTCCCCTGTCTTGCTGACCAGGCCATGTGCCAGAGCGGGGAGTGCATATCCCGGGACTACCTGTGTGATGGAGAGAGAGACTGCAGAGATGGCAGCGATGAACTGAAGTGTGGTAAGAGCCCAGTGGAGCATAGTCAACAGGTATCCTCACAGTGAACGAGGGTACCGTTCGTATATCAGCTCAGATATTGTGAGTATTTATCTTATTCCTCAGGAACTCCTTCCCCCTGCGAGCCCAATGAGTTTAAGTGCCGGAACGGCCGCTGCGCCTTGAAACTCTGGCGCTGTGATGGAGACAACGACTGCCAAGACAACTCTGACGAGATAGATTGCCGTGAGTTTGACTGCCTTTTCTCTTTTTTGCTGTACCGCTAAGTGAGCCGGCCTCTGAGAGTCACTGACTGACTGATTGGCTGACTGACACTTATTCTTGAAATGCTCTTAATATCATGTTTTATGAATCTGGCCCTCTGTTTCTGTTTGTTTTTGTCTCTGTGATGTCCTTCTACAGCTTTGACCAGTAAGATTTGGCAGTCTTGGTTATTGTACACAGATAAGCCAATACATTTTGACCACTCACAGATGAAGCAAATAACGTTGAAATACCTCTGAACAATGAAGCATGTCAAAGTCTGGGATATGTTTGACGGTAAGCGAATGGTCAGTTCTCGTAGTCAACATGCTAGATGCAAGAGAAATGGGCAGGTGTGAAGACCTGAGCAACTTTGAGAAGGGCCAAATCCTTATGGCCTGATGACTGGGTTGGAGCATCTCTGAAATGGCAAGGCTTGTGGGGTGCTTGCGGTCAGCGGTGGTGAGTACCTACTGATAATTGTCCATGGAAGAATAAACCACAAACTGGCAACAGGGTGTTGGGCGCCCAAGGTTCATCAGTGCGCAAGGGCAACAAAGTCTATCCCGTCTGGTCTGAACCAATAGAAGAACTACAAAAATATTGTCAGGCTGGTTTAGCACAACTCACAGTGCATCTCAACCTGCTTATGGGTCTGTGGCTATCAGAGTGCTCGTGCTAACCCCTGTCCATCATTGAAAGCACCTACAATGTGTTGAGACTGAACCTTGGAGCAACGGAAGAAAGTCTCCTGTTCTGCGAGTCCCATTGTCTTTTACATCTCATGGACGGCTGGGTACATATGCGCCATTAACCTGGAAAAGTGATGGCACCTGGATGCGCTGTGTGAAGAAGACAAGCCAGTGGAGGGAGTGTGATGTTCTGGGCAATATTCTGCTGGGAAACCTGGGTCCAGGCAGTCATGTAGACGTCAGTGGTTCCCTCATGGCAGCGGACTCTTTCAGCAGGAGAATGCACCATGCCACACCGCACTCATTATTTAGGCGTGGTTTGAGGAGCATGACGAAGAGTTCAGGGTGTTGCCCTGGCCTCCAAATTCCCCAGATCTAAATCCAGTCAAGCGTCTGTGGGATGTGCTGGAACAAGAAGTTCGAATCCGTAGCGGGTCCACCTTGTAACTTAAAGGACTTAAAGGTTCTGCTGCTAACGTCTTGGTGCCAGATATTGCAAGGCACCTTCCGAGGTCTAGTAGAGTCCATGCCTCGGTGGGTCAGAGGAGGGCCAACAGCATATTGAGCATATTGGTCGTAATGTTTTGGCTGATCTGTGTATTTGTTGATATGTAGTAAAGCTTCTTTATCTGTTTGTAGCTGCTAAAAGGCCCGGAGACGCGTGTGCTCCAGAGCAGTTTGTGTGTCTGAGTGACCGCGCCTGCATTCCTGCCAGCTACCAGTGCGACGAGGAGCCCGACTGTGCTGACCGCTCGGACGAGTACGGCTGTGGTAAGGCACTGGCCTAAGGTCACCACTTACCAGTAGATGTTGTAGTCGTTGTTGACTGCAGATGCCTCTTTTTCTTATTCTATCTATTCTTTTCTCTTCCTTTCTATGCTTATTAAATTACCTTTCTCATATGAACAGTCCACAGTTTAATCTTTTGTTCTCAGTCTTTTTCAACTACAAACATCTCCCTTATTAAATTTCCGCTTCTCTGTTATCCCAACTTATTCAGCTTCTATCTGCTGGCTGTTTCTAGTGCTGCTTGGCTGATCTCACTGAATGAGTTAACCGAATATATCTCTGTCACACACCACCAGTTAGGGATCAGGAGGAGCTCTTAGTGTGTACAGGCCTTTGAGTTTGTGTGTGGATGTGTGTGGGAGGGAGAGTGAGAGAGTGTCTATTTGTGGTCGTGAGTGTCTTGGACAGCTGCACATGGGAGGAAAAAGAATTGATTGTTGTTTTCTTCTCATTATCTTTAAGCCCCTCCCACTGTGACCAGCCCCCCAGAAGAGTCTGTTACGGCAGTGCGGGGGCAGACGGTGACCTTCACTTGTACAGCTGTTGGCGTGCCCACCCCCATCATTACTTGGAGGCTTAATTGGGGACACATTCCAGTCAGTAGCAGGTACGCTGTTAGATGACCTTGCCCTGTCTGACCCACATGGAGGACAGAACGGCTTTCTAGTTCTGTTTGACTTCATTGTGCTATACAGTACCAGTCTACCTTTCAGACATGACTGATTGAATGATCTAAGGCAGGGGTGTGCAACCTGAACTGAACATAAGGACAAAATAATATACAAGTATATTATATAGGTGGGTTTTAAAACTTTTTACATGTAATTTTTTACATGACATTACCCTGTATTTTATTACTAGAATACTTCAAAAATAACTAATTAAGTAATTGAGGAAGTTATACAGTACCGTGTCAAAGTCAGAGATCACCCTTCATTTATTTTATTTCTAGTCAGAATGGCTTATAAGTTGTTCATTTTTCAGAGTTTTCAGAAAAAAGCAGAAAACATTTGTTTGACTGAAAAGTACACAGGAGCTTCTGCAACAAAATGTTGTTTTTTTAGTATTTAGTGTGTCCTATATTTGCCTTTATCACAGTTTCCATTCTTTTCAGAAGACTTGCTTTCAGTTTTTCAAAGAAATCTGCAGGGATATTTTTCCACACCTCCAAAGTTCAGTCTTAGAAGTTGGCTGCATTTTCTATTTCTTTCCATTTAAGTAATCCTGTCATACAGTGGGTGGGGTAACTCGGGCCTGTTTACATCTTGCATTAACATGTGTTTTTGGTGATCGGAGCATGTTCAGATCAGACTGTATCTGTATACAGTTACATGAGCAGAAGCGCCTCTACTGACTATAAGGTGAGAACAAACAACGAAATAAAAGATGGAGGATCAAGAAAGCTGAAGTTAGCCCCAAACCAGCAGCCTTCATGCACTCCAGGCCAGCCTTGTCCACTCGTATTGTAACAGAGAAAACAGTACACAAAAATAAAATGGAAACAATGTATGCGCTGATGTGCTTTTTACACAAGAAAGGTACAATTGGATCTCATCACACATTTTAGTGGAAAGTGTAAATGGAATCCGGCCAAAGTTTGTCCAGATATGATCTGGACATGTGTTAAGGCAAGCTGTAAACAAGCTATTTCTGGCAGGCCAAATCAAGCGCCCTCATGGGCCGACTTTGCTTGCAGACCCCGCTTTGTGCAGCCCTGATATAAAGGCTTATGCTTAAATGATTTAAACTTCAAGATTGGTTTCTTTGTTGACTCTCTAAGTGAAAAACATTAACACATTCTACAGAGAACACACCTTTACACATCTTAAAGCACATACTATTTATTTACTGACATAAAATAAACATAAAATGTGGCAAAAAGTTATTGCACTTTTTATATTCTATTTTTTCAGCAAATAAACTAAAATTGTGCACTAAAATATACAGAAAAATGTAATACTAATACTACTACTACTGATAATAATAATAATGATAACTTTAAGAATAAATTAATAGTCTAAGAGAGATTTTGTATGTGCACTTATTTATATTAGAATTTTTTTTAAAGCAAAAATTTGTTCATTTGAGGGAGAAGTTAATGAACTCTGCATGTGAATTTTTTGCTGAACTGTTTCTTTAAACGTTACACGACTTTTGTTACACAACGTTGCTCTGATGGCCCTTTGCGCACCTCTCTGTATGAGTAAATAAAAACAATGCCACGTGGGTCTAATTGAAATCTGGAGAGAACGCTTGCCATTTGGAATGGTGTAACTGAGCCATCTGTACAATTGGATCCAGACAGTGAAGGTTTTTTGGCAGGAGTGCTCTGGAGTTGTCCCATCACTTCATCCCACAAAAGGAAATGCTCTTGGGCTGCTGCTTTGGGCTGATTATTTATTAACAGCCCTGCCTGATTTGTTCTTTACAATGTCCTCACCTTGTTTATAATAACTCAAAACCTTAAGGATTTCTGACACACTCCTAACCTCCATTCGCAGCTCTTTATTTTCCACATTCCATGTCTGTGTCGCGTGATTGAAAAATGCAGAGAGGAAAAAATCCTTCAGTGTTTCTGCTCTTCTGCAATCCAAATGAACATTTCAATGGTTTAATCGATTTAAAAACAATGAGAAATGGCAGTTTTATTCCAGAAAAGATGTGCTTGGAGAAACTGAGCCATGCGAGCAGATCTAAAACAGTGCCTCTCTCTTGTAGGATCTCGATGACCAGCGAGAAAGGCCAGGGGACGCTGACCATCCGGGATGTGAAGGAGGGAGATCAGGGGGCATACACCTGTGAAGCCATCAACGCTAAAGGCCTGGTGTTTGCGATTCCAGACGGAGTCTTGACCCTTTCTCGTGTTCCAAGTACGCTACCACAATCCAACTCTTACATTACACTAACGACTTCACTCTCTAAAATACAGAATCCACACATTTGACAGAATTTCCATGCTTGCTTTAGTGAGTTATGACTGAGAATTATTTTATTTAATATTTCAGCATGCTTTTGTTACTGCCGGTATGATTTCTAAGCATTAAGATTGAGGATTCAGGATTGGTGGAAGAAACATCATTAACCTTCTATATGCACTCATAGCAGAAAAGACCTGAAGGCCTTTATAAAGAAGGTTAAAGAGCAAAGTGGGACTTGAGCTCATTATGAAGAAGATGAAACATGACAACATGAACAACCATTAACTTTACCATTTATGGAGAAGATGTGGAAAGTATTGACAGCTTTTGCCTACTTGGATCGATTATTAATGCACTCGAAATACGACACAGATCGGCACTTGGCAGAACACAGATGAAGGAGCTTGAGAAGATCTTCAAAAACAATGATTTGCCTCCACAAACAAAGATTAGAAACGTCCAGGCTGTGGTCTTCTCTGTGGTTCTTTGTGTATGTAAACACTGGACAGTAAACAAAAGAGACTGGAAAATTGTTGATGCTTTTGAACTTCAGAGCTGGCAAAGACTTTTGAGAGTATCTTGGATGGCAACGAAGACAAAGAAATAGATCCTCAACCAAAACAAGCCTCCCCTCTCACTCGAAGCCAGGATAACCAATCTTATTTTGAACATATCTTCTCAGAAGAACCAATTAATTGGAAAAGACTATTATGCTTACAACAGTTGAAGGTAAAAGAGGAAGAGGATGACTAGCTTCAAGATGGATGGATACCCAAACAGAAGACAGCATATTCTGGATGAAACGCTGTCCATATGATGGCCAGGAGTCACAACTGACGTGACGGCATTTCATAAAAATAATCTAGTTATTTGTTAGAATGTCCTTCCATTTTGTGTTGTAGGTACAACAAGCAGTATCTGGTTGACCGATAGCTGACCATGCTTTATGTTTTGTCCTGTGGTGTGACCGTGTCTGTGCTTTGTTGCTAGGTAACTGTCCTGAGGGACACTTTAACATCGGAGGCCGCTGTCTGCCCTGCTTCTGCTTCGGCATCACCAAGAACTGCCAGAGCACCGGCCGCTACCGCAACCAGATATCACTGCGCTTCAGAGAGGAGGACGACTTTAAAGGTACCACACAGCTACTGAAGTTACTGCAGTTAGGCCTAAAACTAATGATTAGCTCTGAAATCTTTTAATTTATTGAGCAAAATTCAATTAATCCACTAGTTTAACCATTATGCCTTCTTTAGTTTCTGTTTTGCTGTTGCCGTCATTTAAAATTCGCCCCCTAGAGGTCCTGCAGTGTAATGCAGTCTGTCATATTACACCGACCAGCCCCTTCATTCAGTACATCTCCTTCCATCTACTCTCATTGTCTATTTTATCTGGTCCAGTTACCATATAAGTACAATTACAAACTGTAGTCCATCTGTTTCTCTGCATACTTTGTTAGCCCTTTTTCACCCTGTTCCTCAACAATCAGGACCCTCACAGGACCACCAGAGAGCAAGTATTATTGGGTGGTGTTCATTCTCAGCACTGCACTGACACTGACATGGTGGTTGTGTGTTAGTGTGTGTTGCGCTGGTACGAGTGGATCAGGCACCTCAGTGCAACTGCTGGACTGAGAATAGTCCACAAATCGAAAATATCCAGCCAACAGCGTCCTGTGGGCAGCGTCCTGTGACCACTGATAAGGGACTAGAGGATGACTGTGCAGCAACAGATGAGCTACTGTCTCTGACTTTACATCTACAAGGCGGACCCACAAGGTAGTTGTGTCTAATAGAGTGGACAGTGGGTGGACACCTTCAGGCAAACCGCTGTGTCTGATCCACTCATACCAGTGCAACACACTAACACACCACCACCACGTCAGTGTCACTGCAGTGCTGAGAATGATCCACTACCCAAATAATACCTGTTCTGCGGGGGTCTTGAACGTTGAAGAACAGGGTGAAAGGGGGCTAACAGAGTATGCAGAGAAACACATGGACTACAGTCTGTAATTGTAGAACTACAAAGTGCTCCCATATGCTAAGTTGATAAAATTGACACTCTCTCTTTCAGGAGTGAATGTCTCTTTCCCAACACGACCAGGCACTCCCCCTCCGCTCACTTCCACTCAGCTGTTTATTAACCCGGAGGAGGAGGAGTTTCAGCTGGTTGACCTGTCCCGACGCTTCCTGGACCTGGATTCTTACTGGACTCTGCCACGTCAGTTTCTGGGCAGCAAGGTGCTTTTTCTGACCCATTTCTACATGTAGAAAGTTAATAAAATTACAGATGTGTACACGACCTTATATCAGCTACTTATGAGACGTTATATAAGCTTGTATTAATAAATAAATGATCGCTGGCAAAACCTTTAAATCAAAGTCGTAACTTTAGTACCAAGTTGAAACCTGTAACAGGAAAGTAATATTGGAATATTTCTGTAGTTGTAATTAATAAAGCTGTCAGTCTGTCTATTTAGCAGTTGGTTAATATGTCACAAATATTTTGCTCCATGTAAACGTCAGCAGCTTTAAGGAAGTGAAAAATGAAAAAAAAAAATGTAACAGCCACAAGAAGTTTGTTCATGTTCCTTATGTTCCTGTATGTCGGCCAGGTGGACTCGTATGGTGGCTATCTGAGGTATAAGGTGAGCTACTCGCTGCAGAGAGACGGCTCAGAGCCGGTGGATAAGCCAGACGTCATTCTGAAGGGAAACGGTCAGAGACTGATCTACCACCGCAGCCGTCCCACCTCACCCAACATTAAAAATGAGAGAGAGATCAGGTTTACTGAGGTCAGTTACTTCTCACAGACAGAAAGTGAGTTATTCATAAGTATGGATTTTACTAAATCCTTTCCAGATGTTGGTCTTTGCAAGAAGATCACATCTAACTTCACAAAATGAATTACAGACACTTATAAATGCAGTAGTAAATATGATTTGACTTCTTAAACAGCTATGCACAAAAAGTGTGTGTGTGTTTGTGTGTGTGTGTGTGTGTGTGCGTGTGTGTGTAAAACAAACACTTCATTCTACAGTTTGTGCAATATTAAATAACAATTATTTATTGAAGTTATTCCAAAATTTTTAACAGTCATGTAATCTCAAATTCTACCACAATCTGATTACATTACTTTCGTTTCAGAAGTATTATTAAAAATAAAAGAAAACTTATATGTGAATTTACCAATGTGACTACAAGAAATATTTACAATGTAATAAATAGTAGGTTGAAATAATAACACTGTAAAATCTGTGCACTAAAATACTTCTGTCTGATTGATGGATTGGTGCAATATTCCGGCTTTTGATCTCATGTTTGAACCCTGTCCCGTTGTAGGAGAACTGGCAGCACTCGTCCGGGCAGCCAGTGAGCCGTGAAGACCTCCTGATGACCCTTGGCAACCTGGAGAGCATCGGCATCCGCACCGTCTACGACAACCGCATGGCCAGCGTGGGTCTGAGTGACATCGTCATGGATACCACCAGTGTGGAGTTCAGCCTGCAGGGCCAGCCTAAAAATGTAGAGGAGTGCAGGTCAGATTAATCACACAGCTGCACTCTGCACTCCACTCGTTTTCCTGTGTACTTTGATCTGAAAGGTCAACATGTGTACGCAGCTTCATAATATATGCTTCATAATATGTGGCTTGTCATGTGGGACAGCCCCAACACATACCCCCCCCTTTTTTTAATATTCATATTTTCTTGCTGTTACTTTTCCTTTAAGTACGAATGCTTGTGGTGGTTTTATGAACAGCTGTTTACTAATACTTGAGGGGTGCATCATTCAGCTTCATGTTCATCTAAGTTTTTATCTTCCTTGGTATGAAGAGCAGGTTTTGCCTAAATAATGATTTTTTTTTGCCAAACTGTTAAAACTAGGGCTGTTAAAGTTAAAGAGAATGCCCCAGACCATTTAGCTCATCTGGAAAGTGCCCTTAGCTGCAAGGGAAGGTCCCTGCACGGGGGTACTGCAACTGCAGTGTCACCACAGCGGGCCAGCCTAAGAAGGCTTGTAGAACAGAAGGTCCTTTGCCGTGAAGGGCTAGTGTTGCTCATGGGTCCAGGCAGGCCTATGGTGCAGTGCAGCATCTACTACGCAGCCAGCCCAGGCAGCCTCATAGCTACTATACAGCATCAAACAAGTGGCTAGCCAAAGCAGCCTTGTAGCTGTGTTGCAGCGTCACTCAAGCAGTCCGTGCAGCCTCATTACTGCGGTGCAGCTGGTTAAAGAGGACTTTGTCAGATCCTTAGAATGGATCGAGATGCTTGGTTCAATAGGGTTGAATATACTGCTGACATTGCTGTATATCATACATCCCTGCTGTTGTAAGAAAACTCTGTATATCTGCAAGAGTTGCTTTATAGGAGAAGAATGTACAAGAAAAAGTTTGTATACATTGAATAAATAATGATTTCTTGTGGCAGCAACAATGTAGAACAAATGTGAATTCTTGTTTTTAGCTGTTAAAGCCTGCAAGGACACTGACTAAAGTTAATGCAGGTGTGTAATTTTTCTCGTAGGTGCCCGCCGGGTTACTCTGGCCTGTCCTGTGAGACGTGCTCCTCCGGGTTTGAGCGGGTGCCTGGTGGCCGCTACCTCGGCACCTGCGCTGGCTGTAACTGCCATGGCCACGCCAGTGCCTGCGATCCTGTCAGCGGACACTGCCTGGTAAGAGTTATCTCTGTTTAGTGGGAGACGAAGCTCATTCATATGCAACTGACAATTCAGCACATCGTTCCAGCTCAAGAGGCACATCAGTAGTGTACACTCTCAAGTGGCAGTGCTCTCTCTCTGTTTCTCACTGTCTCTCTCAGAGTTGTCAGCACAACACGGAAGGACCCCAGTGTGAAAAGTGCCGGCCCGGCTATTTCGGTGACCCTAGCCGGGGACGGCCTGATGACTGTAAGCCCTGCCCCTGTCCCTACACTGAGACTTCTCGCAGGTAAGAGCTTATTCTCTCGTCCCACTCTCACGCACATTCCTGCTTTCAAAATCAGGAGTACATCTGTATACAAAAGTTTAGGCACCTTTCGCCACAAATGCCATAATTTCTTTTTTTTCTATTTTCTAAACTAATCTGTCCATTGATGTTTGCAGAAAATGTTATTTTTAAAAATAGTGTGCTTGAGACTTGAGTCACACTTGAGTCAGCAACTCTAACTCAAGTCACACTTAAGTCTCATGTTGACTGACTTGTGACTACTGTGACTCGCTCTTAGCTGACTGTCGACTGGACTCTGACTCTCTCTTAACTGACTGTTGACTGGACTCTGATTTGCCCTTGACTGACTTGTGGCTTGACTCAGACTCTCTCTTAATTGACTCGTGACTTGACCCTGCCTTTCTCTTAATTAACTCGCGACTCGACTCTGGCTCTGACTTAACTGACTTATGACTCGACTCTGGCTCTCTCATAGCTGTCTTGCGACTTGGCTGTAGCTCTCTCTTAATTAACTCAATTCTGACTCACCCTCAACTGACTCACGCCTCTGACTCACTCTTAACTGACTAGCGACTCCACTCTGAATCGCTCTCAACTGACTTATGACTCAACTCTGATTAGCCCTTAACTGACTCGTGGCTTGACTCAGAATCTCTCTTAATTGGGTGAGTTGACTCACACTTAACTGACTTGAGACTCGACTCTGACTCACCCTTTGCCGACTGACAATTTTTGACTCGCCCTTTACTGACTTGTGACTCTCTTAACTGACTCGCAACTTGACCTGCACTCTAGATTTAAGACTTTAAGCCTAAGAAAAACGGTTTAAGTTAAGACCAGCAACTTTAATTGCCTGTCAGTTTTGCTACAGTCATGCACAGTGATTACTGCAATGCTGTTCCCATGCAGCTCACAGCAGCATCAGGTTCAGTCTGGCCTAAAATAACGAGCCATTACAGAAAACTCATAGTCTGAATGACAGAAGTGCTACACAAAGCAAGTGCAGTGTTCAGAGGAAAGAGGCACAACAGCTTAAAACTGTTAGCTAGCGTGTAGTTTGGATAGCAAGAATTCTAGCTAGCATAAGCTAATTGAGCTAAAGGTCTAGTAAAGAATTACTAGCTTTTGGATTAGCTATTGCACTAGCTAGCATACTTGCGGAACAAACTACAGACTGACCAGCAGTTTAAAGGTGTTTTACTACAGTTACTGTATGCAGCGCTTCAGTTCTGTCATTCAGAGTGAAGGTCTTTCTGCAAGTAAGGCTCATTATAGTCTTCAACCTCGATAGGTGTCTGGTAGGGTTTACTGCAGTGCCTGCAGCTGATAATGAGACTAAAATTCTCCACTAAAGACTCAAGACTTTACTGAGATTCACATGAAACTTGAACATCTTAGTTAGAAACACCTACAATGTCCTACTTCCTGGCCACTGTAGCAGAAATACTAAAAAACAATATAAGTATACAGTTACTGACTGTTTTCATGCACAGTCTTTCAGCCTCCCTCTCCCCCTTTTGTCATTGATCAGTTTTAGACCACAAGACTGCTGTTGACAAGATATTATGTCACTGCTAATTTGGGAGACGTCCACCACCTAAAAATATCCAGCAAAGGGCAGCTCTGTGTTCAGAAACTGACCACTGATTAAGGGGCTAACACAAACTGTTCATGGCAACAGATGAACTATAGTCTCTAAATGTACAACAAGGAGGAATATAATGTGTTTCAAATAAAGTAAGTGTAATTATACTAGACATAGTTGGTAATAACAATGTGATAAACATGCTCAAAACCCATGTGTGCGCAGATTTTCAGATACCTGCTTCCTGGATGTGGATGGCCAGGCCACATGTGACGCCTGCATACCAGGCTACACGGGCCGGCGCTGCGAGAGGTAAGGCTTTCAACCTGTTCTGACTTTTCCTCCTTTAACCTTTCAAAGTTTCCAATTATGTTGCATAATTACACAGTTAAATACATGTTACGATTTGCATCCTGGGTCAGCAGCACATCTAACATTTTCTGTTTTGATGTAAAAAAAGCAAAAAAAAACAGACCAAAACATACGAAGGATTTCTGATTCAACAGCAACTGTTCATTAGCATGTCTATGAGCTAAGTTGGAAATAATTAATATTAAAAAATTACAGCATTCTTCTGATATTGCTGCCAATAGCTGTGTCTTCTAAAGATAGTCATTTATCAAGCAATTAATGTATGTTTTGTTCCAATCGTAGGTGTGCACCTGGGTATGTGGGCAACCCTCTGCAGCCCAACGGCAAATGTGTTCCAACCGGTGAGCCTCTCTCTTTGATCTGGTAAAACAGTGATTTACAGGCGACTAAGTGAAGATGATAGCAAGATTTATGGCATGCTAGCATCTTCTCTGAGGTCTTAGAATCACAAGAGATCCCACACTTTCTACTGCATCTGCAAATGCCAGCTATTTGCTCCCACATATGACGAGTTCAAAGCACTCCAGATGTGCGACACTTCTGGACCAAATGTTGTTTTTGACCTTTTTTTACAGAGAACCAGATATGCGACAACAGAGGAACGATCAGTTCCAGCAGCAGGCTGTGCAACTGCAAGGTAGCTTTTAATAATTGAATTGTTGTCAGTAATATTGCTCTCTTGTGAACTGAATTAGCACATTCAGCATATGTAACAGTGTGAACACCCCAGGTCAAGGACATGTTTTGTTGATGTCCTATGTGAAAATAAGTTAACACATCCTCTACAGGGAACAAACTTAGATATGACATTTTTCAGGAAATTTTAGTGCACAATTTGTATCTATTTGCTGAGTTTAACATAATGGGGGGAGAGCATAAATATATAAAGTGACATCACCTTTGCACAGGCCTCATTTTATGTTTTTGTGTATCAAAATGTGCAGAAGTGTGTTCTCTGTATTGGCTGTGTTTACTTATTTTCACTTGTTTATAATTCAACTACAGGTCCTATTTATTCACAAATGTAGGCCTGCCGACTATTCACCTGTACATAGTATTCACCTTACATCTATTTGTCTATCAGTGTCTGAGGAATTTAAATGATCATGTTTTCATTTGTCGCATTGGTATTTCTCTATTTAACATTCTGAAGCTTTGTCATTTTTTAAGCAATAAAAATTGTAGCCTAATATAAAATTCATCAGCAAAGGCCTTTAGATCAACATTTATAGGTAATATATGGAAAATGTTAAGAATACTTATACAAACTGCACTACTTTCCACATAGCAGTTGAAGCTAAAGGAGCAAAAATGTCTCAGAAAGAAATGACATGAGAGCTTTTAAAATGATCCTACATTGAGAAAAATGCTCAGTGCAAAATTTGTGATAAGGTAGGCTCTTACACCATGGAGGTATGACGTGTTGGGTGAATTATCTCAAAAGGTTGGTATCATGGAATACTACATTTCTCTCGCTTTTTGAAGTAAAGGAGTTTGAAGTAGTTTGTAGACATTGTCAAAGTTTGTTCAAATTTACTGTTCCTAACCCAGACCATACAGTCCATATATGGAAACGATACTGCAAAAACTGGTCATAGTTAATTCAGGTTTCAGCATCTAGAAAGCATCTGCAGTGGACCATCAAAATACAGTGTTTCCCTTATATCCACCTACAGTAGTTTAGGTCCACCCATTCATAATGAAGTTCTAGGAAGCGCCACACCTCCGAGTGCTTTTTAAATGACACACAATACAAGTCAGCCAATCCATACAGAGCTTGTGCATCTTATATCTATTTGTCTAATTTGTCTTAAAGGCACAGTTACAAAAACAGCCCATTTTATTCTAGGGGTTAAGGAGAGGTTGGAAAATGAAAATGTAAAAATGAATTATGACCATTTCTGGCATAAAACCACACAAATGTCATAAGTGGACTTGAAAAAATGAAAATGCAAGTGTACGATATGGGCCGTTTAATAATGTTAGTGTAGAGATTGTAAGCCAAGCATTGACACATCAGCGTCAGGTCAGCTTCGCGTAAGGGAAGTGCAAACCGCCCTGCCTCCAAACCATACTGTCTCTGACTCAGCTCCGTCAGGTAACCCCTTCAGGCAAATATCGGCTCTTTTCTCCTTTTCTTTTCTAATTAAATAGTTTTAAAGTTTTAAGCTTGACAGCAGATCTGTGTATTGTGACAAAATCACTATCAAGTTTTTACCATCGTTTCAGAGAAGAATCTCCTCCACACACTGTTAGTACAGCGCAGGAGCTGCTCTGAATCTAGAACACCAACAAAGTCGTCAAATCTCAGTAAAATATTATTTTAAACATAGTTTAGAATGCTAGAAGTAGCGGGAGCATGTGACTTGACTGGAGTTAACACACACAAGTGGGGAAAAAAATAGGTGATAGGTCGGAAGGGCTTGTGTCTAACATTGATGTGAAAACATTGATTAAAGTAGAAGCGTATCTGTCACCTCAGACGGATGACTAAAAACACTTCAAATGTTATTGATTTTAAGAGTTATTTCTCATTCGGAATTATCAAAGAGCATTTCGAAGTGTGCAAATTGCTGTTCAAGCCAGCCCTGTTTTTCGACACCTAGAAAAAATTGTTTTTATATCTGTACTTACTGAATGAAGATTCTCATTCTGAACTCTAATACCTCTGCTCTAATATGTAACTGATATTTTCTTTTTGCTATATTTTTGCTGTGTAGGCTAACGTGGCTGGAGCTTTGTGTGATGAGTGTAAGCCAGGCTCCTTCCACCTGACTGCTGGCAACCCAGATGGCTGTCTGCAGTGCTTCTGCATGGGGGTCACCAAACAGTGTGCCAGCTCTACCTGGACCAGAGACCAGGTTAACCACCTTCCATCTGCAGAACCTCAGATCAGTGACACACTGTAGAGCAGGAATTCAGGGTTTATGAAGCTAATTGGTTCAATTTAAAGTAATAGTTTGAAGAAAGAATAAAAATGACACAGTTTGGCTGTAGTTGATCAGCCAAGATATGTAGGCCAATGTAGCTAACAAGTAAAGGAATCTACTACCACCAATTATCAACGACGTTTAGCAACCACAGGAACCATAGAGTTTAAATGTAAATAGATAGACTTACTTATGTGGTTTCTGACACTGTATGACATGAAGTTATCTGTAAAAGTACACATGTATGTTGCATAGATAAAAGCAGTAGTAGTGGCCACTTAGCCTGAATTTTTGTCCATTTTTGCGCAATGGAAATTGGTGGGGTATACAGTTCCATTACTTGCTAACTACGTTAGCCTCGTTGGTTCAGAGCAAAAACCTCAGACATGAAATAGATCTTGTTTTTGATGAATTACATTTAGGATGATTGGTTTAAATTTGATTTTTCGTGAAAGTGTTGCTATGTAAGGCAGCCGACGTACCTGACTTTAATTCAGTATCATCAATTTCACAGAAATGGTACAGTGTGAAGGTCATTAGAATATGGCCAAAGTCAAAAACTGAACCTAGATCTTAGCCTAAGCAGCGGTTAAATACATCTGTTTTGAACATGTCTACAGGTACGAGGTGGCGTCAATGGGCAGCTATTTACTCTCGCCAATGGAGCTAACACACGCACCATCACTGAGGGCATCGGCCAGAAAGGAAGCACAGAAATTGTCTTCCGCTCTTTCAACAGCATCCCCAGCGATATCTACTACTGGGTCCTGCCTGAGAGCTTCCGAGGAGACAAAGTGAGTCTGTTTGGATTCTGATAAATGGCAGCTTTGAAATAGGGCTGCACAATATGGATGTAAAATGCAGTGCTTGATAAAGCTTTTGGATATCAAACAAAATTACAAAAAGTACCATTCACTATTGTGCAAAGGAAAGAAATGAAATACTCATAGCTACTTAGAACTGCGGGTACATTTTTGTGCAGTGTAAGGCTGAACAAGGCCACAGTGTCACTGATGCAAAGCACTGCTCTTAAAAAGGATGAAAAGCTGTTGGGCTGCTAATGGTGCCCCCTTATGGAGAATTTGTAGCCTGCTAAATGTGAGTGAGTTCCATGAGATGCTTCGGTGTAAAAGCAGTCAGGATTCCCTGAACAGCTACTTCTTTTTGTATTTGCAGTCAGGCTAAATGAATAAATATGCATTTTTTTGTTTTTTAGTATAGGCTTACAAAAATCAATAAATATTTAATGCCTTTAAAAGCTCCTTGAGATGATGCAGGTTTGTTGTGACAGTACACAATAATCATTTCATCTCTACTCTCTTGTGATAATCATTGGAAGCCAAAATCATAATTGAAAATACAATTTGATTAGTTGTCACTTTGGTGCTGTACACCTGAGGTCATTTGCAGCCCTTAACGTTGTGTTTATATCACGATAATGATGAAAGTACGGTGTATCAAACAGACCTCCTTCGAAGCATAGCCCGAGTCTCATAGAGCCGTGAGTGCCTGGTGATAGTGAGCGCACTGCTTTTAAAGCTCTTTTTTATCATACTGTATTAATACGTGAAATTAGAAGTCTATAGGACAGATTTACTGAGATTTTGTACTGTCTCAAAACCTATTTGGGTGTCTAAAGTGACTGTCACATTTAACAAAATAGGCGCAACTACCCTTTAGCACCCGTAATAAGGTGAAAGGGGTGGTCGCTGCTCTCTTGTGCTTTTGCCTCATTGCGTATGCATTTATAAGAGTTTATCTCTCAAAATGGGATGTGGTTATTATAATGAAGCATCTACTGCAAAGACTGATAGCAAATACTGACTGACTGTGCGTGTTTAACTCTTGTGGAAAGCTTGTCTTATTTTGGCCACTAACCTGGCTGGCATTGTTTATGCTCAGAATCGGAGAAAAGAGAGTTTTTCAAACACATTTTTCGGCCCTTTGAGATTCTTTCCAAATGCACTCAGCATGAAACTAAAGTTGAGCTCATCCCACCAACCGAAAATCCCAAGAAGTTATTATTAGTACCTAACGAGTCACTGTTTGAACCTGAATCAGATAAGGATTTAAAAAAAGGGTTTCTTTCTCCCACCTGGCAGAAACCGCCTTCCAGACAAAAAGCCTGTGTTCCAAACAGGAGTTTATGTTGTACTGGTCATGTGTTAATTACAAAGTTTTTCATTTGAATGTAGTTCTTAGTAGATGGGCCACCCCCACTGGTGTTAGACGGTAAACTCTGCTGAGCTGTTTTGTAAATGTGTTCCTGCTGTGTGCAGGTGACCGCGTATGGAGGAGAGCTGCGCTACAAAGTGCGCTTTGAGCATCGCTCTCACTCTCTGGTGATCGACGGACAGCCGGACGTGATTCTTCAAGGCAACGGCATCTTCCTGGAGCACTCCTCACAAACCAAGCCGCTCCCCCGAGTCCCTGCCACCATCACCGTACCCTTCAGAGAGGTGTGTTAACACTACATGAGTGCAGTCATTCGTTTTTAGAGTGTATGTGTAGACTTTTTCGAAATTTATGGCATATGTAAAGGCCAACACTTGAACTTATTTCTCATAACTACATAGTATATTCATTTCATAGTTACTAAATAATAAGACATTAAGATGAACGTCTGCATATGGGGTTTATAACCTTGATGAGAACACAGTAAGTAGTGCCGTTCTATTAGATGAGAGCATTGAGGATAGCACATTTTTCGGTGGGCAACATGATAAAAACATGCAGTTGATTAGTGTTCTGTACTGTAAGTATTGATAATATCCATGATATATAAGCGTAAAACTTATCCTGATGTAATTAATTTTGATAATGATATCATATGTCAGACGATGTCATGTCACTTACCCCTACATTCAGTTAAGATGCTTTATAAGGTAAAAAAAAAGCATCCTCTGATTTTATTGACTTGGTCTTACACTGAAATAAATTCTCAATTGACTGGTATTTTTTGGTATAAATGTCAGACCAAACGTTCACAGCTCCCTATTGTATAACAACCCATCATTAATTGAAAGTTAATATATTTATTAGTGTAAAGTTTTGGCATTCCTTGCCTTTGATGTCTTTAGCTAATTGCCTGTTTTTTGTTTGTAATCTCAACCAGTCTGCTTGGAGGAGGGCTGATGGACAACCCTGCACTAGAGAACACCTGCTGATGGCCCTGGCTGACGTCACTGTCTTCATGATCAGAGCCACTTATGCAGACAGTATGGCTGAGAGCAGGTACCTCTGCGGCGTCACCTGTGTTATAAACTGTATGCTTCTTTGGTTGTGGAGCTACAAGGCTAATGTAGCTAACAACCAGATGTTATAAAATGGTTATGAATATGATGCTTATGTTATGGGTGTTATGAGGCAAATACTGATACTGATATGCCCCTATTTTTAACATTAACATTATATATAAAAACTCAGAAGATGTTTAAGTTCGCTAGTGGTTTTGGATAGTAAATAAAATGGCTTGGTGTTGTAGACATTGTGACCGCTGGTTTCGATCACGACCACTGGATTAGATTTTTTGCAGAACGATTAACTGATGCTTCTGTTGCACAACTTCACTGAGTTTGGGTGTTAATTCCTGGTTCTGTGTTTATGTAGCATTGCTGACATCCAGATGGACATTGCAGTGCCCCACTCCACAGGAAACGAAAGGGCCCTGGAAGTAGAGGAGTGCGCCTGCCCTCAAGGCTACAGAGGACCTTCTTGCCAGGTATGTTGCTCACACTTTGTCAGTCCAAATTTAAAATCCACTAAGATCAAACATGCATTGACCTGAGTCATTAAACCAGCCTCACCCCTGTGGCACACCTGGCGAGACGAAGTCTCAGGCTTAAATATAAATACAGGACTCATGTTTTCTTTTGTTTTGTCATTTGGGTGGAGGTTCCTAGAATCTCGCAGTGCAGAATCCTTTTGCTCTATAAGTAATCAGAAGTTTTTAGGCTCTCTCCATATCGCGTGCCGTCATGTGAACTCTGTCTAATCCTTTGTTTGCAGGAGTGTGATGTCGGATACACGCGCACCGGATCTGGCCTTTACCTTGGCACCTGTGAGAAGTGTGAGTGCCACGGGCATGCCAGCGGCTGTGACTCAGAGACAGGAGCGTGCCTGGTGGGTAAACATTTCCTTAACACATACACACACACACACACAGCTGTGCCCTGTGGTCCTATTAAAACCTAGTCTCGCAGGACCAGACATGATCTTGCAACAATAATGTCTGGGGATAGCTATAAGAAATTTTGGGCTAAATGTGGGTGAGAACATGGACTTATACCATATGGCCTAAAGTATGTGGACAAATCTCAAATTATCGAGTTCAGGTGTTGCAGCCACACCCATCGTTAACAGATGTATAAAATCAAGCACATAGCCATGTAATCTCCTTAGACAAACACTGGCAGTAGAATGAGTCATAATGAAGAGCTCAAACTTGGTGAAATGGAAGAATCTTGGAGCAACAATGAAGCTGTAGACCCGACAAACTTGCAGGGCTTGGCCGCCGAGTGCTGAAGTGCGTTGCACATAAAAATTGCCTAACTTCTGTTGTATCGCTTATTACAGAGTTCCAAACTGCTTCTGGCAGCAACATCAGCACAAGAACTGTCCATCTGAATCTTTATGAAATGGGTTTCCATGGCTAAACAGATGCACACAAGCCTAAGCTCATTATGTGCAACGGCAAGTGTCAGCTGGGGTGGTGCAGAGCACTCAGCCACTGGACTCTGGAGCAGTGGAAATGTTTATGATTGATGAGTCATGTGTCGACAGTCTGATGGATGAATCTGACTGCCAGATAGTGAGAACACTACCTACCGTAATGCACAGTGCCAACAGTAAAGTTTGATAGAGGTGGAATAATGGTCTGGGGTTGTTTTTCAGGGTTTAGGCTAGACCCTTTAGTTTTATTAAGGGTAATGTTAATGCTACATCTTACGTACATTTCAACTTATTGGCAACAGTTTGGGGAAGGCCCTTTCCTGTTCCGGCATGACTGAGGTCCATAAAGGTCCATAAAGACATGGTTTGACGAGTTTGGTGTGGTGGAACTCCAGTGGCCTTCGCAGAGAGCCCTGACCTCAACCCCACTGAACACCTTTGGGATGATCTTGAACATTGATTGTGATCCTGACCTTCTTATCCAATATCAGTGTCTGACCTGACAAATGCTCTTTTGACTGAATGGGCAGAAATTCTCACAGACACACTCCAAAATCTTGTGGAAAACCTTGCCAGAAGAGTGGAGGCTGTTTTAGTCACGAACTCTGTATTAGTGCCCAAGGTTTTAGAAAGGGATGTCCAGCAAGCACATATAGGTGTGATGGTCAGGTGTCCACATACTTTTGGCAGTATAGTGTATTAGAGTTTCTAAACCAATCCAATGCCTTGTGAACACAGGGGGCGATGGTGCGCTTGTCAACATTGTTCGATAGACATCATGCCTATTGTTAGTTGCTGATGATGCGAAGAGCATTGATCACTCTCCTCTTTTCATAATAGGAATGCCTGCACAACACAGCTGGGCCTCGATGCGAGAGCTGCCTCCCTGGTTTCTTTGGCAACCCGGTAACTGGCGGTATCCATGCCTGCAGACCATGTCCATGCCTTGGTCCTGCCCCTGGAAACAAGTGAGTTCTACCTGGTAATGGAGGCACAACTGCCTGTCCAAGAGCCACGTTTATTTGCTTCACTCCTCTGGACAACAGCCATTATGCATTGAAGCGTAAGGTCAAATCTTATTATAAAATGAGTGCACGCAAAATTCTGTGACTGTTTTGTTATTAATTTAATCTTTGGCATATATATGCAATCAAACTCATATCAGCTTAATTGTTTAACAACCTAAAAAAATGCTTGATTTGCAGTTAACCACCCACAACTATTATCAATATCATATGTAATACCAATAATAAGAATAAAATAGAAAATATCAATAATGCTAATAATTTGTGCACGTGATAAACCAGTACAAAAGTCAATGTACTTATTTTACATGCACATTTGTATAAACAAATGCTGCAACCATTCCGTATTCTATTTGTTACGCTGTGTTTGTTTCATACCACTGACACCATAAATAAATTAAAAATACAAACATAGCTGGTGCAGGAGCATCTCATACACTGCAATAATACCGCATTGAAACCTGTTATTTTAGGATAATACTCACACGACACAGTCACATTATTCTAGTCTCTGAAAAACGAAGATGTTTTGTTTATTTCACAATTTATTCTTTCCAGTCCTCATCACACTATAAAGTTTGGTCAGTAGGGGAGGCAGTGCACTCCCTGCTCAACCTCTCCACCAACAAGCACAGCCTTTGGCTCATAAGCTGTTGAATGTTGTCGTTTAATTGGCTTCATACCAAAACTGCTGCATGAATTAGGGCGTGTTTGATGTAAATGATATGCAAATGAAGCACTGAAAGTTTTGCACTTGATTTCACGCACTGAAGCTGATTAAGCTCTGCTTAATTACACGTCATGCAAAAGTGTCATAAATCAGATGCAGAGTTGTTTGTACGTCGTTAAAGATCGGCACTCTACAAAACTTCAATGAATAAGGGCCAATATACACAGCTCATTAAAATGTTAAGGGCACCTTGATTTGATTTTTTTTTTTGTTTGTTTGTTTCAAGCTTTCTTTTCCGAACTGTTGTACAGCACATATTGAAGCACAGAAGTTGAAAGGTTTGCATGATAGCATCAAAACAAGGGAATAAAATGTATAGGGGACAGCATTATTCTCATAAACATAATATTTGCAGGGCCATTTACTGCATCAGATTTTGCTCTTTCTAGGATTCATATAAATCTTTTCCCATCCACAGTGGGGCTAAATCTTGCTACTTGGACACAGACGGACAGCCCACTTGTAATAACTGTCCCCCGGGTTATACTGGAAGGCGCTGTGAGAGGTAAGCTATCTGCTCTTTGTTATGATGTAGTAAAGAGGATTTCTCTTTCCCTTCAAGTGGTCTGGGGATGCTGGGCTGGCTAGGCTCCACATGGAGGGGATTGTGGTTCCCCTCTCAAGTGCCATAGCATGTTGGCCTGTTGCATCTCTGTCTTTTTCATCCCCAGTCATGATTGAATGGTCTCCTTAGAGCTGTATGGGAGAAGCCAAGCTCGAATTAATGCCACCCATACTGTTGTGTTTGTCAGCAAAGAATGTCTTTGTGTGGGGATTAGCTACAGCAGTAGCTTTGGTGCTTGAAGCGGTCATGTATGGACCTCCTACGAACTAGTGTTTTTGTGGTCACAGCATAAGCTTTGCATCATAAGTGTGAGGATTTGTTCCCAGGGCCTTTCATGAAAGTGACCGAGGCATTTTCAAGTCTATTCATGTAAATTGACTTCATCACCGTGTAGTATATTCTGTGTCTGCTATAGCAGCTAATGTGGTCAAATATGAGTTAAACAACATTTGTATATATATTTCACATTTGTCCAGCTAAACGTCTGTGGCTTATTTTTTCCCTGAGGATACCCTTTGTCCCACATTGCTTTGCTGCCGTTTGCTTCAGCACTGCTTAGAGCTCATTTAAGCCAAGTGGACACTACATGAATTTCAAGAGCCCAGAACTGCTGTACCACTTACACCGCACATATATTCCTAGCTATTTGTTATTTATATATTTATTTTTGGACATAGTGGTGTGCACTATTTGAGATCAGGAACCAAAGTGTCTTGCAAATCACACAGTCTTTAACATGAAGTGCCTGATTGTGAAATCACATTGTCTGAGGAAAACCGATAGCATAGCCAGAATTTCATTTAAGGGGGAGCCTGGTGACAGGTTGACAGGTGAGAAGCTGGGAAGCATTATGTCCCAGAGACATCACTGTTGTGAGTTTAGCAAGCATCATGAACTAGCTTACTGCATTGCAGCTACCATAAGCAGCAAGGGTAATTTAAACACAACACACAATTGCTGATCTTGCATTTAATTAACTAGTTACTATAACAGCTGACAGCATACCATACCGTGACACCATACACCTGCTGGCTGCCAAGTGACAAGGCATAGGCCCCTCAGGCTCCCCCTTAGCTATGCGCAAGGCAAAAAATGAACACAGTAAGTATCCATCATTGTGCCTTTGCCAAAACTGAGCCAGAGCAACTTTTTGCACTCATTGGCAATATCTCCACCTCTCCTTGAACCAGCTAGGATAATGTGTGGCCTTCAGATTAAACAAGATTTGTGCCTTTGCAGGACCTCTTCTAGCCTCCCCTCTATTCCCTGGGTCCACACAGAACGCAACGTACCCTTTATCGTGATTTGTCCACCGAGAGTTTCCTTTCGCACCAGCTCACTGGCTATTGCTCATTTTTGTTGCTTGTTTTTACTACTCGTACAAGATTTATCTTTGATCATTTTAAACCACACTGGAAAATGTTAGTGTCTGCAATTTGTCACCATTCTTGGAGGGATTTGTTACACATCCCAAAAATTTGTCGCAGACAGAAAAACTGGGGCTAAGAATCGTGTCGTGTGCACTTGGCATTAGCTGTTGCCTTATGCTATAGCCTATCATGTTCTATTCTAAAGCTCTCCTCTGCGGTTAAGTGTTTAGACAGCCAAGGGGTTGTGAGGTTATCGTTTATGCCCATCACGTTTAAGTCATTTCTCTGGCATAAACGAAGTGGTGACATTCTTAAATGCCTCCTTCGTGAGTCTTTGCCACCTGCTTTGGTGTCTTGGGGGGGAAAAGGTGACTTTTATGTGAAACCTGGTTCCAAGGTACACTTTCTCATCTTGACATTTCAAATTAAGAAAACAGACAACTGACAGTTGTGAAGACTTCTATCTAGAAGAACAGCTGAACGGATTCCTCCCTGCAGAATGCAGTAAAGATGTTTCTGTGGGCACTGAGGAAACGCAAGATGGGAGCGGACATGGGGATGACCAGAGAAAAGATATTCCCTCATTGACCACTGCACGTTTAAAAATTCCCACAAGAAATTTGTTGTTAACAACCTCCCGTAGACTTCTCTCGACCCAGCGAAGTACTCCTTCAGTTCACAGGGTCAAGGTCAATGCAAGTCCTAGCAGGACTCGTTGGCCTTTCCTAAATACCCCCGGCCCCAAAACTCGACAGCAGATATTCCAGGCCCTGCTCCGTACGCACATGAACCACTTCAACCGGCGGCTGAGCATCCTGGAGAGCAACACGCTGGACGTGAAGGAAAACCTACAGAACATGAGAAGCCAACAGAGCCACCTTAGCTTGCAACTGCATAATCTAACCAGAATAGTGCCTGTGAATGACAAGAGGCATCAAGTCAAGCAACTGGCCGTGAACTACACCAACATGGAGGCCAGGCTGAGTCGTCTTGAGGGCAGATTGGAGATCCTGATTGATGGCTTAACTGTACTTGCTCAAGAACTGTACAAAATCAAGCAGGCTCGTCACAGGTCACGCCCTACTCAGGAAGGTAGAACTACTCTAGTAGTTGCCACAGCCCCAGTAACAGTTCTGACCACAGCAAAGGCCAGTATTAGGCCAACCATTCCAGCCAGTAGACACCAGAGGAAAACAGTTGTTCCCAACAATATCTCAGCCTCTGAGCCAAATGGACAAGGCCAGACCAATGTTACCTCAACCATAGGGCAGTCAAAATCTTCTCTTAAGAAGGTACAACATCCTAGTAAGAGGAGATCACCATCCAAAGATAAGAGTGTTGACTTTACCTCATCAAAGTCCAAGAAGCAACAAACCTTTCCTACAAAAGCATCACATCCCAGTGGTACACCAGAGTCTCAACTTTCTACTAACTCCACCCCATATCAGAAAGGACAACATAAGACAGCAGTCACCAAAATCCAAACACCAAAATCAACTGAACAAATACAACAAAATGAGAAAGAAGAAGGCACCACTGAAAGACTCTACAACTACTCTTACTTCACCAGAAAGCACTCTCAAAGTTATTCCCAGGAAACACATAAATACTGAAACAAAGAAGCCCAGATTTCAACTTGAACCTCCATCCTATACAAAAACACCCCCAATAAAGAAACACAACCTGAAACAACCATCTATCAAGCCACCTAGCAAACCAAAGACTGGAATTCCTCCAAAATGTGCAAACAAGCCAGATCTGGAGTCGGTACCTATAGAAAAGTCCACAACAGAATTGGTCATTGGGAAACCTCACACAGTCCAGGCTACCAAAAACTCCAAAAATAAAAACACAACAAAGAAAATATATCAGTTAGATCCTCCATCTCATTTAGGTCCATTATACCGCCACTCTAAGACACACAAAAAACAATCTTTTGTTACAAGTGTCCCTTTCAAATCTACCCACTTCAAGCAGTCTGAATGCTTGAACCCCCAACAACAAAATCAGCAAACCAATGGCCAGTCCCAGGTTAATATTTTAGACATCCTTAAACTAATCTACCAAGGTGATCAACACACATCGAACAGGCAAATACAGATGCAGAATGGGGAGCTCCATATTGTTCTTGGAAAGCTGGCCATTCCTCTAAAAATCATCCCAGTTACTTAGAGACCTGTGGGCCTGCAGACTATGACTCTTTTCATAATGGACCCATTCATAATCTAGTGAAAAGATGAGGAACA
Organism: Colossoma macropomum; assembly: GCF_904425465.1. Classification (NCBI taxonomy): domain Eukaryota; kingdom Metazoa; phylum Chordata; class Actinopteri; order Characiformes; family Serrasalmidae; genus Colossoma; species Colossoma macropomum. The sequence goes on along the minus strand of NW_023494802.1, from coordinate 33,051,012 downwards.
ATAAATATGGCTGCTTTCTTTAACGTGCTGAATTGCTGCAAGGCTTTGGCACCAATAGTTGGTGCATATCTATAAACAATGGTCTTGTATTATAACCACGTTTTTATGTACATGTTTGGATGTGAAATTCTATTTATAACGTGTTGTGTCCCATTACTAATGGGAGTAAATACTTTCAGTTGTTAATAATTTACATATTATATGTACCAAAATGCATTGTTTTTTTTTGTTCACTGTTTTTTTTTAAGCTGCACTATGTAAGATTTTTGTCAAAACTGAAAGAAGTAGCATTACCGAGTCAGAAGAAAAGAAATTCTAAAATATGATGTCAGTGTACTGTTAAGTCATAAGGTCAGAGTTTTTTTGCACTACGTCATATGTATTTACGCGTTTGAATACTCTTTCAATGTGCTTGCAGTCGGCAGATTCATCCGCTCAGGGAAAGAGTCTGAAGTAAAACCGGTGTTAGAAAACGTTCTTCAGCACGTTGAGTGCAGTTACACATTTCCACCAGAGAGGTCCCAAAATCCCCAAATCTTACATAGTGTAGCTTTAATGTCTGTTACTACATGATTTGTTTCTTTATGTAACAAATATTTAAAAAAATTAACATTATTCAAGAAAACTGTTGTGCAAAACCTTAAACTGTCCAGTGTATTCTAGTGTCATTTTAATTAATCAGATGTAAACTAAGTTGCTTTGCTGTTCTAAGACACTTTTCAGGATGATTGTAATTTGGTTGTTCAGTATAGAGACTGCTTGATTTCATCATCAGTGTCAGGAATAGCATGTTGTCATTACCTAGTCACCCTCTTGCTGAAGCTAAAACATGCTGTTTGGGTGTGGATATGCTTGCATAAACTTTGACCCAGCAAATCAACTGGAAGAAGATTTAAAAACCTGGTAAACATTTCAGTTACTTGTGTCAGATTCTTGAGTGAAAATGATAGATTGGACTTCCATGCTGCTTTCATCTAGCAGGTAAGTTCCTCAGCTGGCTTTGTTAAGCTTTGGGACAAGGTGTTTTTCCTCTCTTAGGCAGTAGAGTGTTTCAGGCAGATCCCACTTGGCTCTTAAGTTCTTCTTAGATTTTTTTTCTTTGGCTAGTGGTGTGGAGAATAAATGGCCACAGTGTAATGAACAAGTTTTTCAAAGAAAGATGGGCTTGACATGTTCTGCATGTTGAGAGAACAATCATGGCTACAATTTCCCCCATGAATGGAAACCATTGTCACGCTGTTAGTCTTCAGCAAACGTCTGGACTACTTTTTCCTCTTGCAGTGATCAGTAGGAGAAGCGGAGTTTCAGCTGTTTTTCCATTTTGCTTAGAGTTTACTGTTTCTATGGGGGTCAGATTAATAAGAGCAGGTGTACATTTTCTTTCTCTTTTGTCTAAATCTATGTATTTATTGGTAAAATTATGGTAGTTAAGGTTCTAGAACCCAGACACGTATTGATCGTTGTTGCTACGTCACCAGTAGGGCCCGACTGATATGTTGGTTGTTCAATAACCACGGCTGTAAACTGAACCCTGCTACACAACACTGACAACCATGCTATTAGCATGTATTGGCAGATGTCATATGCTGTCATAAGTTGTCAAGATTTTGTTTAGTAATACAACATTGTCATGCCTTTGAGTTTAGTTTGCTGTTTTGTAGATCATATTGTGCATGTATTTTATGTCGTATATGTGTTTTAATATGTTAAACATATTAGTTGTATGACTATGTTAGTTGTATGGCTGTCTTGGCCAGGTCTTTCTTGTAAAAGAGATTCTTTGATTTTGATGGGAAATAAATAAAATGTTACTATTACATTTGAGGTCATGACATGATTTCTGCTGTGTACTTTAGTTAGCCATTATGACATCAAACATTTTAGCACCTGCCATGACAATGACATGACACTGTTATATTACTGGAGATAGTCTGTCTTGACAGCTCATGACAACGTATGACATTTGCTGTGGAATGTTTATGGTAGTAGTTATGTCAATGTAATGTAGCAGAGTTCACCGCAACTTTTTTTTTGCATCCTCCCGAATTTGAACGGTTTCCTAGCAATAAAGGAAAACCTTAGATGGTTGTGCCATTGAAAACTCAGTATGATTAATACAGGCTGAACTGGTCAATCTGAATACACAACACTGCTATGGTTAGTATAGCAAAAACACCTTATAATATGTTACAACACAAAATTTGAAGAGAAAAATAAGCGGTAATTAACAGAAACCAAAAACTCCAAATAGTGATGGGTAGCTTCATCCTTAATGCTACAGTATTTGTTATTAAAGACTGAGAGTTTCTGCTGTGTATTTGAGAAATATGACAAAACTGTTTAACTAATTAATTAATAATTTAATTATTAGCATCTAAAATAGAAATCTGAAAGATAAGTATAAAGTTATTTCACCTTTTATTCTTGTAGAGGCAGGCGATATGACAATATTTTATTGCAAATTATGTCACGATAGGCCACAATCTGCTTTCTTATTGTGGACTTTTTGACACACTGTAATGCTGACAATTTTAAATAATATCAAAAAATGAAAACCGATGGATCCAAAAATGGATATACAAGGTTCTGGTCCAAAAGTGACTGTGTGTGTGTGTGTGTGTGTGTGTGTGTGTGTGTGTGTGTGTGTGTGTAGTGGATTGTAAAAATATCTCAATATTTGAAAATTGCAGTGATGTGTCGTAATGTTTGCTATATCACCTGCCTCTTAAAATCAGTATCAGCCACAATTTTCATATCCAGTAGTGTCCATATATCTGATGCATGTTGTGCGTTTCTTATTCTGCAACAGTCCTGTACAATAAGGATGTTGACAATGCTTTGCTAATCATAGGCTGTGTGAAGCAGTAAATCTCTCTATATGTTCTAGAGCAAGTTCTGTCATGTTTTAGCGTGGGTCTGTGTGATCTCTTACCTGTTTTATAAGGCAAGCAAGCCTTTCAGAAACTTGTTTCACTAAGCTGTTGCTAATTCTTTCTCTAGATGTGCCCCTGGATACACAGGCAATCCTGAACGTGGACAGAGCTGCACTCTAGAAAACGGTATCACTCTCTCCATACCTTTTCTCTATCTTTATCGAACCACTATCAGCCACAATAAAATGAAATGCACCTTTTAGCCAACTGTGTCTGAACATATCGGAATTAGACCTCCGCATTTAACCCATCTGTGCAGTGAAACACCACATACACACTAGTGAACACACACAAACTAGGGGCTGTGAGCACACTAATTACATCACATATCTGGGTATTAACATTTCCCCCAAGCTGTCAGAGTTGTTTAAACTTAACTTTAATCCATTAACCAAAACAATAACCGATGACCTTCAATGGTGGACAGACCTTCCCTTGTCCCTTCTCTGTAGAATAGCTGCAATCAAAATGACAGTATTACCTAAAATAAACTATTTATTTTAAATGATCCCCATTCAACCCCCACCTGTTTGGTTCAAATCTTTGGACACTGCAATAACCAGATTTTACAGGAAAAATAAACCACCCAGAATTAAACTCTCCACATTACAAACTCAAAGTCTCACAGCGGCCTAGAAGCCCCAAACTTCTTCCACTGTTTCCTTGCAAATCAGCTCCATTACATACTTAAATGGAAAAACCCCAACATAAGACAGATCATGGATCGACATAGAACACTCATTATGCAAAGACATCCAAATATCCGATTTACCATTTATCAGTCAGTCAATTAAAAAACATCCATGTTTTAACAATATAACAGTGGCAACAACCCTGACAGCTTGGTGGTCACTTCACAAGATAACAAATTCAGTCCTCACACCAACTATCTACACTCCCATCTGGTATAACCTGGACTTTATCATCAATAAAAAAACATTAAACCTCTCCACCTGGATGGAAAAAGGCATCACACATCTTAAACATGTTTATCACAACAATACCTTTATGTCACTCCCACAACTAATCCAGAAATATGGCATCAGGAGCACTGAGTTTTAACAATACCAACAACTAAGATCAGTAATATGTCCAAAAATCAACTCAGAAACACTAGACTTACCGATTCCAATCTCAGAATTTATTAACATCACCACTACTAAAAAACTACTATCCAAAATACATCAAATAATAGCTAAATCAAACCTCACAATTACTATACCAATCAAACAATGGGAGGAAGACTTACCATCAGCCCCTGATGCAGATTTCTGGATTCAGACATGCAATAATAATCAAAACATGATCAAGAGCACCAACCTACAACTTATTCAGTATAAAATCATCCACAGAGTGCACTACACCACACACAGAATGTTTAAAATGGGATTCACAAACACAGCAATCTGTACACAATGCACCCAAAACACAAACGATAGCTATATCCATGCCATGTGGCACTGCACACCCGTTCATCAGTTTTGGCAAGAAATCATCACCTTCCTATCACACGCCTTTGTCAGCCACATCCAACCATCACCACCACTCTGCCTGCTAGGAGACATATCAACAACCAATATGACAAAAGAAAAGAATAGAATGCTTCTCATAGCACTAACCATCACCAAGAAAACCATACTCATGAACTGGAAAACAAAACATTAGCATTAACCACTGGAAAAACCAATTAATGGATTATATATCCATGGAAAAACTCTCAGAATCTATCAATATCAAAAACAGTAACCCAGAGCCAGCCTGTACACTTCTGATAAAAAGCCCTGCAAAGCCCTACAGTAACCTGCAAAACTACTAGTCACAAGAATTAACCCCCCAGAGCCATCCTTAGAGCAGACAGTACAAATGGGTTACATTTTGTTCATGAAATGAGTGGATAAAAATTAATAACTGATAAATAAATTGTTGTATGTAGAACTTTGGGCGCCTTTGGTTAAATTCCATGTTTTGTTGATTTTCTAAGTGAACATATGTTAACACGTCCTCTACAGAGAACACACTTCTGCTCATTTTAATGCATAAATACTGCTTTGGCCTGTGAAGAAGTTATGGCACGTTTTTTTATGTTTTATGTTTATGTTAAACTCAGCAATTACAGAGAAATTGTGTGCTAAAATTTGCTGAAAAATCTCATATTTAAGGTAACATGTTCATTACCTCAAGCCTCATTGCTCAGTTTGGATTTTTTATCAGATCTGATCTTTCTAACTTAATGGTTCAAAATTGTGTTGATGAATGACTTAAATCTGTCACTGATACAAAAATAAAATAAAATAAAAATGTCCACAATGATCTGCAAGAGCCCATCCTTAGCAATAAAGTCACATTAATGAACCACGTGTGTTATAAACAGCAAAAAACTAACCAGCAGAACAAGCCTTCGTCGCAAAGATCATTTGCTCTGAACAGCTCCATAATAGAGCGAGACAAAGGCAAGAAAGGTCAGATTTGTTGCTTTTGCACTGTTTACTGGTGCTAACTTCAGGTATGGCGTTGCAGCCGTGTTAATGCTGAATGACGGGGCATGCTCAGTGAAAAAAAAACACATGAATTCCTATCTGAGGGTTTTCGTTATGGTTGCAAGGCCACAAATCGGATATGCATCAGATCTAAAACCACGTATGAAAGGCTGTGTTTAGATTCCCAGACTGAAGGTTCATGTGACGTTAATGAGAACAGCTGGATCGGATTTTATGTTGTCTTTTTTTTTTTTTCTGCGCATGCATCCACCGTTCAGTGTTAACATGGCACCAGCACCTAACCTGAAGTATAAACGCAACGTATCATACCCTAATAATGAACAGCTTTATTATAATAATGAAACACGTTCCTGCTGGTTAGTTTATGATGAATATGGTTCATTCACATGATGTTTTTGATTGTGCGCATGCAGGTTGTTTCACGACATGTTCGTTCACATTAATGACAGATTGAAGTCGCTTACCTGCACGAACATGATCAATCAAGTTAGAAAGATCAGATCTGAGCGAAAAATTGAACTGAGCAATGAGGCTTGTGATGTGAACATAGCTAAAGCAGCCCAGATCTGATATGAAAAGATCAGATTTGCATATCCTCACAGCTTTAAAACATCACATCTGTGTCACATTAATGCAGAAAATCTGATTTGTGCTTCAGCCTTGTAATGTGAAAGTAGCCTAAGTGTGTCCCCCATAGAGGATGTGTTGACTTATTTTCACTTAATCAACAAAATGTTGACCAACTGTATTCAAACTTTTCCAGCGACTGTATTTCTGTTTTGAAGCAGTATAGTTTGTTGTATCATATGGAGATTTTCTCTTCGCCACTCTTTGCAGCCTCATCTGTATACCTGTGATCGCTAACATTTGGCTTATCTCAAAGACAACCTTTTGCTAAGTCTGTTTAACGGTCCTGACTGAGCACATGTTTCCTGTCCACAGGAAACTGCTACAGCTGTGACCCCCGAGGCAGTGAGGGTTGCACTTCAAATGGGATCTGCCGTTGCAAGGCAAGCTCACATTTACAAATACCGTTCTCATATTGCCTGTCCAAGTTTAGATGGAACATTTGAAAACAAGTTTCATATCTCAATGTGCTCTCTCACATCCAGATGAATGTGGAGGGCCCATCATGCTCCAGCTGCAAATCTGGCTCCTTCCACCTCAGCCCTGCCAACAAAGATGGATGTCTAATGTGCTTCTGCATGGGAGTCACTCAGCAGTGCTCCAGCTCCTCCTACTACAGAGACGTGGTAAGACACCAAGAGTGGACTATTGTCCTTTATCTTTTGACCAACCTAATGTCATTAGTTGTTAACCTGCAAAACCCAAAAGCCCACAGCCCTTTGGAAACCTAATTAGGGAGGAAGCTTTAGATACTTAAACTAAAGCATAAATTAACACAGAGCTTTAAAACAAACACTAAAACACAGCACACGTGTGGTCCCCTCATCCTCAGCTATCATTTATACTTCCTTGTAAAGTTTAGGCTCCTCCCCTCAGTTACACCAGCAAAGGCTTTGGTATCAGATATACCTGTGAAGGGAGAGACAGGGAGAGAGATGCACAAACAGAATACCAAATATGTGCTTACATATAACAGTAGGTTGTGATTACTGACTGAAACTATGGCACAAAAATACCATATGTACTGTACTGTGCCATAAAATCCTGTAAAATGACACGTTGAACAAAATCACAGGATTTTGATCCAAAAAGGTATGGAAGTCTGGAGGTCTTAAGGCATAAATAAAAAGTTGTTCGGCTGCATGGAATGGAAAAAATTGTTATTAACCAGAGGTTTCACACTGTCTGGAACAGGTAAGGAAGATTTACGTTTTCAGTTGCAGTTTTGCCAATAGCAAAATACTGTTTCTGTTTTTTTGTTTTTTACTCCTTAAACTGGATCAGAGCCCTGCTGTCTCAGGAAGAAAGTACTAAACTGTACAATTCATGGTACAAACACTGTCACAGGGGTGGTTACCTCAAGAGAACATTCTGTAATTGTACCATATCCTGTTGTAATTATGTGTAACTTCAGGCTTTTTGTTTCATTTTTCCACACAGTTACACCTTTGACCACTGTTATTCCTTTACATTATTTGTACTTCAGGGGAAATAAATATACCTATACAGTAACCGTTTTTTTCTCGCAATGTGGTGTATGGCTACTACAGGACAGCTGGTGAAGATCTGAAGATCTTTCAGGTTGCTTTTGTCCTTAAAATGGACACAGAACGCAATGTCACTGTTTTCTTCTCTTGTCTTCAGGTCACCACTGCCTTCGCTCCAGGAAACACGCAAGGCTTCGCTCTTGTGAACCGGCAGCGCACCAGCCGCATCGACACTGGATTCTCAGTGGAAGTGTCTACGGACGGGACCCAGCTGTCTTTCACCAGCTTTGACCGCCTCGGTCAGGAGCCTCACCTCTGGCAGCTACCCAACAGCTACCAAGGAGACAAGGTACAGTCTGACGTGGTTTTAAGCTCTTTTCAGTCCAGTTCGTTCATATACGGATGTTTGCAACTGCTTTTGTGCATCTCTTCCCACTTTTGCAAGCTCTGCAAGTTCTTCTGTTCTTCTCCTTTCCTTTTCATGTTTGACTCTGCAGCTCCTTCACAGATGAAAGAGGGTTTTGTCTTAGGGGTAATTTAGATGGAAGCTCTGTTTCTTGGTACTGCATTTGTACCGTTTAATTTTGGACTCAATAGCTTTGTTCTCAACCAGAGGACCTTTCGTGGAAAAGGCTTCCAAAAGTTTATCAGTGTGGAAACGGAAATTGCCGGTAATATTTTATGAATGTCAACAGAACTTAAGTGAAAAATTTGATTACCTAAAATATCACAAAACCTAATTTTTTGTTCTTTTGTTTAGATTTTTTTTTTCTCATTTACACACAAATTCTGTCATGTGACCGATTTCCCTTATGAAACAAACTGAGAAGGAGATAAGAGCATTTTTAAAAGGAAGTCTTTTAAAGAGCGACGCCCAGAAAAGGCTGCAGCTCTTTTAAATGTGAAGTGCTCAAATGGGTCTATGTGGCAGAAAAATGTGATCTCGCGTAATGGTTCAGATGGAAAAAAATTCTTTATCAGTAGGTTTAGGAGAAAGTCCAGGAAGCTAAAAGCACACACGTAGCATCATATATGAAAGTAGGCCTGTGCATGGTGGTGGTTAATCACATTACCATGGTAACAGCCCCCATTGATGGTAAAAATATCATTTACCTTCAGTTTAAAAAAATGCGTTGTTAATTTATTCATTAAATTCATGCAAACCACTGCAAGACAGATGTATTCTTACACATAAACATAACTGACTATTAGTAGGTGCTGTGATATACTACAGTCATATAGTATCTTAGTCACAGTTCATTTACATTTTAGAATTTTGAAAAATGTAAAACAAAAAATAAAAGTTATGACAAGTAGAAGGAACAAAAAATATTCATGATTCTGCACTATTTCTAGGTCACTACTCAAATTTAAGCAAAATTGTGACACCAACCATGTTAAGGCCTTTGCAGAACAAGTTAGATTTTTTTTTTTCTTGAATCTTATTCCTTCCATTGAAGCTGTGTTCTGTTAGTGGTCAAAGTCTAGCCAGCTCGAGTACAGTTCTGAAATTCATGTAAATATTTCAAAGATTCTAGTGTTCACTTTATTATGCTGACGATATAATTTGTAATGAAAACCTACTCTATCCTCACACCGTAAAATGACTTTGTTCATTTTCATGTTCATGAGTAAAAAAAAAATGTCTCAGCTCTCGTTCATCAGGCGAAATGGGTCATTTTAAATGGCCTCAGATGAAAAAAAGGCTTCAGAGAAGAAGGTAAAGGGCCAAGATAAGCTAAGCAGCTACAAACTCTCAAACAGTAAAGTTCACAATTTCATTCTTTGTTCAGTTTTGTGAAAAAATAAAAGATGACTATATACTACAACCACAACCTTTTCTGAGCGACACTTTTATGTTCTTTTATTTGGCAAATATTAAGACTTACTTTGTCTATTCCTGGCTGTGCTTTAAGGAAACCATCAGAAAACTACAGGTTTAACCCCCCCAACCCAGTTTAACCATTTACCACAGTTATTTTCCACATAGCCAACCAAATTAAAGAAATCTGTTACTAACACAGGCCTACATGAAGTTTAAGATAGAAACATCTCAAATGCAACTTTATTTTTAAATTGATAAACCAAAACTAATGCAGCAACGTTTTTTCGCATAGATTACATCATGTAAAGAATTTGTATCGCTAAAAGTGATAAAAACAAGCTGCTTTTTTAAAACATATTTTTATTTGATTGCTTGTGATTTGAGAGAAAGTGTATAGCACTGTTAACAACTTGTATTTGTTGAAATATCCTTTTTTGCCCTTTGTAGAAGCAGGCCCACTTTACTCGATCGAAACGAGCACGCAAGGTAAAGCACTGAGCGTGTCAGTTTTGCAGTGACTTTGATCAGACTTTTTGAGCAGGTTTTATGGTGTTACTGTGTTCGTCATTGTTTTGACATGGCTTGTCTTTTAGAATCGCTCATTCTCGGCTGCAGCCTGAGTCTGCATGATTGATGGTTGTTGTTTCATTAGTCATGCTCTGTAACTTTTTAAGCTAAGCATTGTGGCTTGAAAGTCAGCATCGTTTAAGAGTGTTTAAACAGTGCCTGTGATTTCATGATGTACTCATGTGAGTGTTCCAGCATATGACTATATAATTTACATCAAAGCAGTATTCAATTTTTTTCAGTCACACTATGTTGGCTCTTTGCAGTTTGCTGAAATATATCTTGAGAATCTTTTGTACACACTTAAAATTGATGGTTCTTGAAAGGTTCTTTAGTAAAGAAAATGGTTCTATATAGAACCATGAACACTCAAAGAACCCTTTGCATCACTAAAGCGTTCTTCAGATTGACAGAGAATGTGTTATATGTCTCTACATAGAACCTTTTTCCATGGGTTCTGCTATTGTTATGATGTTAAGCTTGTTTGAGTGTTCATGGTTCTGTATAGAACCATTTTCTTTACTAAAGAACCCTTGAAGAACAATCATTAAGTATGTAGTATGAAACTAGCCACTATACTTGTACAAAAGCACTGGGCGCTCAGTGGTCTGAGACTTGACCTAATTAGAGTTAAAGAATGCTATAACAAGAGTTAAGTCCCAATTAATTAATCCACTTGATAAATGTGGTTGCAATGGAGTTATAATTTTAATTTGCTCATTATATACAATATTGAACACAGAAGGGAACCTAGAGGCTACATGTAGGGATTACAGTGAGACTTGCTTTATTCACAATATTAGCAAGACTCTACTCGGCTAGAGGATCAGCTGAGGAAGGACGACTCCATATGGCAGCTAATGCGCTCTATAAGTAAAAGCCCTGCAAGGTCCAAAAGAGCTAGCAAGGTATCCATGCACTTTTACTCAAAATTCTCACCAGCATGCTGATTGTGACACTTATTGCGTGCCCCCCCTGCCCCCTGCCCCTATAGTATATAACAATTATAATAATAAAGTACTAATATCAAAGCTCCAAATTCTGCACCTGAAAATAACTTGTGGGCCACTTGTTGCTGGAGTTCTGTTGCTTTCAGCTATTAACAGTTTACTCAGTACTGACTTTTGGTCTTTTTGACTCTCAAGCACACTTCTTTTCATTGTTGTCTATGGAACAATGCACACTGTGACAGAAAAGCACTCTTCTAATTTGCACACTGCACTTCATAGTTTTAAACCAGGCTTTTCTGTTGGAAAAAAAGTCAAGCTTTCCCGCTCAGCGCCATGAAAAAGCACAATACGTCATTGCAGCTGACCAATCAGTATCAAGGACGCTTTCTAGTCACCAAAAAAAAGGCTCGTTTGGCTGTTTTTGAGCACTCAGACTTGTGTACTTTGTACACTTGGTATAAAGATTAACACAGTCTGAATGTGACAGAAGGTCTCTGTCTTTCCTGTTCTCTCAATTTGCTCTCTTTTGCACACCTTAAGAAGCGGGACCTCCTTCTTTTTAAGGGCCTGCTTTGCATTTAAAAAGGTGCTGTCTGACGCCCCCTAAACCAGCAACAGCGTCCTGGAGATGCCATAACTTACAGCAGACAAATTTATATACTTTATATAAATGAAAGAACTTTTAACAGGACAGCATGGAAATTATGATGACTGGTAACCCAGTCATGTGGTATCTTGGATCTTACCCTGTCTTAACGCACTATTCTGCATGCCTTTACTCATCCCTCTGCATGCCTCTATTTGGAAGTAACCCTTGGATCCCTTCCTGTTGTCCTTGTTGACCTTTTGGGTCACCATGGTACCTGTTCGCTTCATCCTTCCCGCCTCTCACCAGCCGTCTGCTGCCGAAGTGCGTAAATTCGATGAAGAAATCTGGGCACTGCTAACCAACTTCTCCAGTGGGCGGCCGGCTTCCTCCTTCTCTTCATCGTCCTCCAGAACCTCTTCCTCCTCCTATTCGTTTGGAGCTTCCGGTTCCATGGGTCGTTCAGGTGGCCATAACCCCAGCCCCCCTTCCCCCCCTTCTGCCATAACCTCCCCTTTGAGACCCACTGCATCCCACCATGCTGCCCCAGGCCATGTCCCAAACAGTAGCTTAGTGAAGGTATTGTATGATCTCTCTGGCAGTCTTGTTTAGGCTTTGAAATAGCAGCAGAGTTTGCTCAGTGAAAAACTTAATTTAGGGAATTTTCCCCTCGTCAATCAGACAAGAAATGTTCACCAGTCAAAGTTTTTTTTTTTTTAAGTTTTGATCTGGCTAATGTAGTGAACAAGTAATGGAAACTTATAGCCCACCTATTCGAATTAGAACCTGTTAGAATCGTTGCCTCAAAATGTTTCATGCTGTTAGCAAACTTATATGTACTTATTGTGGCTCCTATCAAACTGGAATCTCTTAAAATGGAAAGAGAGACAAAATGAAGGCTTCAAGATAACTGCTAGTACTGTTTTTAGCAAGTTACATAGCATTTTATTCATTTTGACTGTCATATGGTGTCAAAAACCGCATAAAAAAAGCTTTTTTTAGATTATTTACCAAATTGACATGGTTTGAGGCAAGTGTGTGATGTAGGAGTGCAGTTTGCATAATGCTAATTAGTGGGTATAAGCTTCCATTGCTTGTTAGCTGCAATAGCCTTATGGCTAATGCGGCTAACTGGAAAAATAAAGGAGGAAACATTCAACAATCTTGGCTGATTCACTACATTTGGGTTAAGATGAAAACTGTCTTTAGAGTTTTGGAGCTTTTTTAAGTCCAGCTTTGCTCTTCACTAGTTTGATTCTAGTTTGAAATGTTGGTCTTGCTAACAAGATAAACGGAGAAAAAAACACTGTGGTTCTGTTCATTTCTGTTGGTTCCTCCAACAATTTAGTCATCTTGTGACCGCATATCACTTGAATCCTGGGAAAATATCACCCTCTGGGGCACAACCAAGTTGATCCTAAGCATGTTTGCATTGTCAGTCATGTTGATGATCATTCAATGAGAGGGGTTAATGTTTGGCAAAATGAGTCGTTTCTTAATGTAGTAAAGACGTTAATCAGTTATTAGCCTTCAGTTGTAGGTATGCGAGAAGGTTTGTGAAGGTTAACCAGAAATTGGTGACCGGAGTGTGAGGGTGGTTCTTCCCTCTAAATCTTGCATGGAGAGCACACTAGAAGTGTTAAAAATGTTTTCAAATAATACTTTATTTTTGGTCATAGGCTAAATATCACTAAACCCCTCCAGTGCTCCTGAATTTTGGCGCCATTTGTCGTTATGTCTGAAGTAGCAGTTTTGATTTTTGCAGTTTTCTTGTAGAAACCTGAAACCCTTTCTCTTATAATCTGCTGTCTTTGCTCTCTGCTGTGCTTATCTGCAATTTTCTGTCTCTCTTCTGCCGCTGCCCCTTTCATTCCTCTCTGTGCTTCAGTACCCTCTGGTCTCCAAAGGGTTCAGTTTACACCCGGAGGACGTGCTCTTCTGGCAGCTTCCAGAGCAGTTCCGAGGGAACAAGGTAACTAGTCTGCAGTGGGCTGGGTCCAGCCAAGTGCCAAACTGCTGACCTGTCTGCTGCTCCAGTCCAGGCCTAAGTGCTCCTCCACCTGTGCTAACATAAGATCATAGTGAGGTCACTGGAGCACTTCCGTGCAGCGGATGGGCATCTTTAAACCTTGTGTGTTTATTCCTAAGCAATTTCAACTACGGCTGTTCCAGTGTGAGCTTAATCCTGATTAGTAATACTAGTGCTTTTGTTGAATTTTGCGTTCAAGACAGATCTGCAGGTCATGCATTTCTTAAAGGTTTTATAGCAGTTATGATATAATTTAAAGCACTTATTGAATATTAAGTCTTAAGATTGATAAAGACTGCAGGAAAAGGGCTTGAGGACAATGAGAAGCCCAGTTATCATGAAAGTGCTCATATTCTGGAATTCCAACAGGTGGGCTCCTATGGGGGAAAGCTCAAGTATACCATCTCATACGTACCTGGACCAAGGGGAGCTCCCATAGACGACGTTGACGTCCAAATCATTGTAAGTAATACGTCTCTTGTTACATAAGGGGTGCGCAGCGTCCCCAGGGCCGGCTCTAGCATTTCAGGGACCCTAATGAGGGTTTTTTGGGTTCCCCTTCCATCTGCCTAGGCACTTAATCCCAAACTGTAATAACAATATAATATGATACATATTTATAAAGAAGTGACTAGATGTAAATATATCATGTGATAATAATAAGGAAATCAAATAAACCAAAGATCTTAGCTCTCTGTGCAGCTTTGTAATCATCTGTCAACACCTCCCCACACTCCACCCCACCACCACCACACACAACTTTGGGCCAGCCGCTGGGACCTGGTCTTTTAAGGGGTTTGGTGATTTAATCAGTGAACTGCGGGAGATTCAGATTTACAGAGTCACAGCAGGGTCAAAACATTTTTTTAGGAACTTTGGAAGTAAATAACATTAGTGAGAAGAATATATTGTGTATTTTTAAGTGTAAATAGAAGATTGTTTTGTTGAATAAATAATAAATTTTGAGCCTTTTTCCAAGCTGCATTACATGCTGATGTTTTAAAGTGTGATAGGACTGCTAAAGTTAGAGTAACCTGTGACATATGTACTGTGTCTGTATGTTAAACAATTCCTGAGTTGTAAAGCATAGAAAAAAAGTCATCAAAATGCCTGTAAAGTTGCTCTGATTAATAAAAAAGTTCTGGAACAGAACCATCGTAATAATTGTACGAAAACAGGAAACTGTTGGTGTGGTAGTAGCCCCCTTTTGTTGTTTGTTAGACAGAGCCAGCTCTGAGTGTTTTGTTAAAAATAAATAACTTCACCACATTCTTATTTCTAGGGTAATGACATCACCCTAGTGTCCCGCCAGGACTGGAGAAGAGGACAGGGGACAAGAGAGTCCCGTGAATTTGAGATTGTCTTCAGAGAGGTGAGAAACTTTACTGGTGCAAAGAATTAAATGCTAAAATAATGTACAATTTGCTTTAATACATCATAGTTTAAATTTGGTGCAGTGTATGATTTTTCACTGGTGTTTTTGGGTAGCATGTCAGATGTAGTCAATAAAAACTAATCTTTAGATTATAAGTGAATTATTAAGAAGTTGATATTTTTGATAACAGTGCTAATAAAAGACAATGCAGAAAAACATAAAGGCCTAAATACTACAAAGGATTAAACTGAAAATGATCAATATGAAATTACTGACAGATCTTTTTCTTTTGTTTCTCTGTAGGAGAACTGGAAGCGTCCTGATGGTATGCCGGCCACTCGGGAGCACCTGATGATGGTGCTGGCTGACCTGGACGACATCCTTATCCGAGCATCCTATCACACAGAGATGCGCTCCTCCAGCATCTCAAGGGTCAGCATGGAGATCGCCGTGCCCAACTACACAGGCCAGACCCAGGCTCTGGAGGTGGAGCAGTGTCGCTGTCCGCCTGGGTACCACGGCCTGTCCTGCCAGGTATGACCAAATCCACCACACTGGCCAGTTACAGTGGAATTGCAGCAAGTTGGAACTTGTTGTAAGAAAGCGTCATAATTGTACCTTAATAGAAAAAAACGAGGAAATGCTTTTAACATCTGTTAATGAAACGTAAAAGGTTCAAAACCTTATGTGACATCACTGTATGACTGCGCTGCCATTTTGGTGACCAGAAGAATGAAAACATATTGTGTGCTGTGCAGTTTGATTGGAGAACAGCAATCAATTAGCTTCTCACACACCTGATTCAACTTACTAACAAATGAACTAGCAGCTCGTTGGCTGGGTCAGGTGTGAAGAGTAAGAAAAACTTAAATGTGCAAAGCTGGTTAGCACAGACAGATTCAAACAGTTTAAGTAGCAGCAGGTAATCACTGAAACACACATGCACTACAATAGTTTTATCTATTTTACAGTAGCTTACTTTAGTGTAGTATTATAGCCTCTGGCATTAAGCAGTACATGCTTTTGGGATACCATGAAGTATTATATTTCTGTATTTTATAACTTTTAATATTTCATATGATTTAGCAAGCTGTTTAAATCCGCTAGTTCACTCGGTTCTCTTTCCCTTTCTCAGCATTACTATGTTAGTTCAACAACATAAATAAAACAGAAAATAATTTATAAAAGAACCTTTCATTTTTTGGACAATTCAAGGATGTTCATTTCTGCGCATCACTAGTTTTTATCAATAATAGTTTTTCTCTGTCTGCTGTATTTCAGGACTGTGCTCCAGGCTACACCCGCACAAGTGGAGGCCTATACCTTGGCCACTGTGAGCTGTGTGAATGTAACGGCCACTCTGACTACTGTCATCCAGAGACTGGAGTCTGCACGGTAAGCTGCATCCACACCATCACATTACAGACATTCTTTGAGGAAGCCTGTAGAACAGCATGCTCATGAGGGTCTGTAGTAGTTGGTGTCACTGACACAGTTTATGTTTAAGTACTGCACAGTTTAATTGGCATACTTCAGATCTAAGACTAGTAAGAGGCTTCATTAGGTTCTGTCTTTGATTTGACGATGGCTGTTTCTTTGCTTCTTGACAGAACTGCCTGCATAACACCATGGGCGAGCTCTGTGAGCAGTGTTCCCCTGGCTACTTTGGAGATGCCTCTGCTGGAACTCCAGAGGACTGCCAGCCCTGCGCTTGTCCACACACTGACCCAGAGAACCAGTTAGTCCTAGAAACCACATTCATTATTTACAGTTATTTAATCCTGATGCAAAGAATGTTTGTTTTCTTTCCACAAAACAAGATTGAAGGCCTTTGCTCACTGAGCGCGATTTATTCTGATGAATTAACTATTAATCCAACACGTGCGTAACTGCATGATATCTTGTACACCAAATGAGATTTTTGGAGAGTGAAAATACATTATTTTATTCACCATCTATTTGTTTTTTGCAAACTTTGGCAGGCAACACAAACTCACTTGATGAATAACTGTTGTTTCTGGCATTTGCATAGCAACAATCAAGTTGACAGAATGGCTGTGTCCTAGCAACTAAAACAATTTGTCCTCTGCTTCGACACGTGCGGTGCTAGCTTCTCCAAAAGCAACTCAAAATGAGTTACAGACAGGGCCGGGCCTGGACTATAGGAGGCCTTAGGCAAGATTTTACCTTGTAAGCCCCCAGTTTTTATTTACTTAATCAGCTATTTAAATAAGAAAATTAAATACAAAAAAAACGTCTCATCTTGTGATGTTTTTACTAAGTGTGCGACAGAATGTCTTGACACAGATGTGTGTCTCACATTCAGTAAAATGGCCACATCTAAAACTATAAACATTTGGTAAAGATATGAGTAAAGATATAAGTTGTCATTTTGTAGGTATGTTTTGAATCACAAAAAAACACCACATCAGACAAATTATGAGGTACACAGTATCTCTTAAGGTAACTGCTTGCAGTAAACAAATGTAAACAAACTTTCTCATTTTTATATCCCAAGTACCTCATTAACCTGACCTGTAACTCACTCACACATGTTTAGCAGACTGAATTTTCTCCACAAGGGGGTGCCATTAGCTCTAAAGTAGGTTTTATGAGGATCACTGAAAGAGAAGACTCATATCAGCAATCTTTGCAGTTAGTAACTAACTGTAATACTGCTACATACAAAATATACAGTTTGTTGCTTGATTATTTTACAAATAAGACACTCTGTTCTCCTTTCTCTTTCCAAAATGGAACGTAGCCTAAAAAAACGTTTTCTGTCCGTAGTGAACAATTTAGATACAAAAAAAATCATGTTGGAATATTTTGCATTTTCCTGTCTATTAGTCATGGTGTGTGCAGTGTGTTTTGGCCTTAACCCTTCATCAAATTCAAAAACATAATTATTTCCTATTCTACATACAAAATTGAATGTGGCAATGATTAAAAGTTTAGAATTTAACTCTAATCTATTCCTGGACTTGCAGAGTTGCTCTTTGGTGGAGTTTTAAACATGTAAATCTCAACACTTGATAACTCACAGTACTATCCTGCTTTCAACATGAATATCAGAACAACTTGCGTTTGTGTTTAGATTCTCTCCCACTTGTGAAAGTCTGGGCAATGGGGACTATCAGTGCACTGCCTGCCAGGCTGGCTACACTGGCCAGTACTGTGAGCGGTAAGTTAGCCCACTTCAGCGGTCACATTTGAGTGGCTCTTGTGTTTTCAAATGAGTCACAATAGATCTGTGTTGTCATTCTGTTTTACTTCTCTTTAAACAGCTGTGCATCTGGATATTTTGGAAATCCGCAAGAGAGAGTCAAATGTCGCCAATATAATGGTGAGATCTATGTTCTTTTTTGCTGAACTATAAAAAAATAGTTCAGCCAAAATCAAAAAGAAATAATTTTTTTGCAGTCAGGCAAAAAATGAAAAATGAAAAAAGTAATTGTTGACATGACAACACCATGCTGTAACATTTAGTCCATTTTCTTAACTTAGTGATGGTCTTAATATACTATAAGCTGGATAGTTAAGCTGTAAGCTGGTGTGAGTAATGGATGTGTTTGTTTGGTATCAGCGGCTGCTTCTCTGGTGGTGATGGTGTATCCTGAGAGGGTGCTGGTGGCTCAGGGCAGCCCAGTTACCCTCAGATGCCAGGCATCTGGAGTCCCACCCCACTATTTCTACTGGACCCGCAATGATGGCCGCCCCATCTCCAGATCAGCAGAGAGACGCAGACAAGGTACTGCTTTTACGCTAGTGGTTACAGCTATGTAGAGTGAAAAGGCCCTTGTGGTTTATTTTTGTAGTTTACATTAGCAGTAATCAGTGAGTGTAAGCAAGCAGTGATTTTGCTCATGTGTGTGTATGTATATGTATATATATATATATATATATATATATACATATATATATATATATATATATATATATATATCTGGTAAACTCTTTCATTGCCTGCAGGAGAGGAGCTGTATTTCCCCAGCGTCCAGCCCTCAGATGCCGGCGTCTACATCTGCACATGCCGAGACCGCCAGCACACCAACCGCAGCCACGCTGAGATCGTCGTAACAAGTAATGCTGAGAGTTACAGGCAGAATAACTTAATGTCAGAGTCAGTATGTCTCTGTCTGCTGCTTTCATTGCTGTGTATTATATGCTGTGTACTTGAGGGCCTGTTTGTTGTTAAGTAGCTGCAGTACTGTGCATAGGTTTTAGTTACCTGAGAAAATTACAGTTTGAAGCTATTTATCTGGTCAGTAAGTGTATTTGACTAAACACATAAAACACCAGTACAGTAAGTATGTAATTAAGTGTCTTTTTGCATATGTCATTGTGTTCATTTAACCATTTCCAAACATCTCCTTGAGGAAGCCCAGTATTATTTGTATTATCATCCAATACCTGGATTGGCTTATCAATACTACATTATGTTAAATCAGTTGTGCACTTGATGGAATGTGACTATTCCATGTGACTGGCTGGGGAGACAGGAGATCTCCAGGAGACATCTAGAACCAAACTTTGCTCTTCAAACTAGCTCCTTTAAAAAAAAACAAAAACAAATAAGAAGTTCTTGTTACTGTATTTGTGTTTATTTGCATCTTTTCTAATGATGTATTATGATTTTACAAGCAAGAACACTTATTTTTAAAAAAAAATAGTTTTAAACAATGTGCTTAGGTGCTTAGGTGCAGGAGCTAGAGTTTCATTCGTGGGACTGAGAGGGAAAATACAAAGTGTGGTTCAGAAAACTAGCAAGTAATTCCGTTGATACACACATACATACACTGCTTTTTAACTTGAGATTTAGAAATGGAAAATTAAGGGTTCAGAAGGCTTAAGCTTGGGTTCGCAACGAGCACAAAGCTTAAGATAATACCAGACTGTGAATGCAAATTGCCACAGTTGCTGTGGCTCAAGCCAAAGTCAGCCTCGTGCATGAACTTCAAGTTTTCACTTGTTACCAGAAATGTGATCTTCTTTTTGGTATACTTCATGTTTGTTTATTAGACTTGATTTGATTAACCTCTGGTATTGTGATCATGAGAGCTGCTCATTATCACAGTACCACAGCATTATCACACTGCGAAGGGAAGTAACAGGAGATCGCATCTCCATGAAAGTCATGTTTCTGTCTCTCGCTAGCCTCACCATCCAAACCCATCGAGGTCTTCATTGAGGAACCCAACGTTCAGAGTGTAACAGCGGGAGCTACAGTGAGCTTCATCTGCACCGCCAAAAGCAAAGTAGGAACCACATTTAACACTGTTTACGCTGTTTTTTTTTTCATTCCATCTTTAAGGTTTTCAGATTTTGCATGTGAATGGATAAAGGTTTAATCTGATTTTAGGGCTACACGATATGGACATAAATTGCAGTGACCAGCTCTTTTTCCTGTGTAAACAGAAGTCTGTCTAACCTCGCAAAAGCACAATTCACTATTGCACAAATGTAAAATAAGAATAATGGATTACTAATAGCTAACATCCCTTGCTTGCACATTTTTTGTGCACTGTATGGCTGAAAAACAGTCAGCATTCCCTGAACAGCCATTTCAACATAGACATAAACATCTTAAAGAAATAACTAAATATGTTCTATATAAAGCTTCTTATAGTGATGCAGCTTTGTTGTAACAGTAGTCGTTACTACTACACGTTTTACACTCAACATTGGGAGTGGGAATAATCACACTTTAAGTATTTTTTAAAGGCTTTTAGTTCAAGAAAAAGTAGTTTTTGAGCTATGCATGCATGTCTTTGTAACTCTTCGTGGGAGACCAGAGGTCAGTCTGGCTCAGGAGAGCTTACTGCTGCTGTATTTCCCATCAATCTAATTATATCACTGTCACACTGCATGCATAATGTACTTTGATCCAGTTTGTCATCGCAGCCCTTAACAGTGTGGTCATCAGAGAAATTCCCATCAGCATAAAAATAAAAGTATGACTAATTGGGCAGCCCAGCTCTGGTTATTTGTGATTACAGGCAGATCACAAGTACAGAAATGATTTTGCTTTCTCTAAAGCCCTGTTCGAGCTGGATTAGTTTTATCTGGGGAAGTACTATTGTGTGCGACTAGAACTCCAGCATTGCTGTTGTGACTGTTAGTTTAGCACTACTACCAGCCTATCATACTGCTACCACGCTGTGCTGAGTATGGTCCAGCCCCTAAATGATCTGGTCAGTGGTGGTCTTATGGTGGTCCTTTTCCAATGATGAATGGGGTAGAAGGGGGTTGACACGTTGTTCAGCAACAGATGAGCTACAGTCAGTAATTGTAAACTCACAAAGTGCACATATATGGCAAGTGTTTCTGATAAATTGGCCAGTGAGAGTAGTTGTTCTGTGAATGTAGGGCTGATGAAAGTGGACCTTCTGTGTTCATCAAATCAAATCATCAAATTCGTCAAATTCTACCACACTAAAAGTAGCCCTGATTGGTAATGTAATAGCATGGTAGTTACATTGATGTAATACCAATGTAGTTCTATTAATGTAATACCAATGTAATTACATTAACATCATACCAAAACCTAGTATTTGACTTGCTTATTGAGTTTCTCTCCAGCCATGCACTGCTAGCTTATACATCTGGGCTCTGAAATTTCAGTCAAGGTTAAGCATGGCTATTTGGGGTCATTACAATTCTTTAATTACCTGACAGATACCTGACATTACAGAACCTCCTCAAACTGTTCCAGCTCCAGTAGTGCTTAACGCTAAAGGGTCTTTGAGTGTCTTACTGACATACTTGAACTTCACTCAGTCTCCAGCGTACACCCTGGTCTGGACGCGCCAAGGCAACGGCAAGCTGCCCAACCGGGCCATGGACTTTAACGGCATCCTGACCATCCAGAATGTCCAGCCTGAAGACTACGGCGTCTATGTCTGCACTGGCTCCAACATGTTTGGCATGGACGAAAGCTCTGCTGTCCTCCATGTCCAAGGTTTGTGACTGGCGCTGTTCCTTTCACCATCGTCCTCTTAAGACCACCTCAAGTTCCACCTGTCAGTTTCCTCTACCTGGTTGCTTGCATGCCTTTGGCTTTTGCTCTTCTCTCTCGTGCCCTGGCTCACTGTTTTCCTCTTACGCAAGCTAACTCCTCGGCTATGGCCAACAGCATGGCTCTTCTTGGGTTTCTCAATGTGCGTCATGAAATGATCTTCAGTTCTGTTTTAGTTAGATGTTTGTTTTTAATTTTTTTTTACTAATCAAACCGCTTTGGCTTTCTTTTATTGCTTACTGCTAATCAAAGCTTTTCTCTAAATGAAACAATACAGCTTGTGAATGATTAAGGGCAACACAACAGCAGGTAATGATTATAATAATAAATAAATCATTTGATATTTAGAAGGAAATCAATGTGATTAGTAAAAGACTACCAGTGTTTTTGTTTTTTTTCCCTCCAAAGTCTACTTTTTACAAATCACAGACAATCAAATCTTTCAGATTTTTGATGCTGGTATGAAGAAGCTGCTTGTTGATTTTTATAAACTTTTTTATAAATTGAATTTGCTATTTGAGTCAAATATTTATTAATCATTTAAGGCAAAATGCTCCTTAAATGGCAGCTTGTTGCGTCGCATAGTTGTACATGTATATAACATGGTTGTTACAGTTAAGTCCTGCGGCATCTTTAATTTGTACCTTATTAATTAAACGAAGACTGCTGTGTTTCTCAGCGTAATTTCTATCTGCCTCATTAGCATCATATGGTCAATAACCACAATTTTTTGTTTACCTGTACTTAAAAAGGAATTTCTACCATAAACTTCTAATAGAGGCCACTGAGCAGTTGCTGGACTGCTTTAGTAAACGTTAATGTGAAATGCGTCTTCCTGTAAAACACTTCCATTAATTCATTAGTGAATGATATTTGTAATTTAAGGTATAAATGTATAGTTCCTTCTGTCAGAGGTGGGACTAATTTTCTTGAAGAATATGCTAATACTTTATCAGCGTAGTGGTGTGGCTGCGGCTTTTACAGGTTTCTGCCTCGTCGTGCATGAAAATTTTAGCGAATGTGGTGTTGCTCCATTGTTTAGAAGTTGGATGCAATTTCAGAAAAACAGCTGTAGACATCTTAAGAGTGTATGGAGTGTAGCAGATGTAGTTTCCGAAATTGTGTTTATTTGGTCTGGAAAACTACATAAAGGAACTTAGTAGAAATAAATCATCATTTCAAATTTCAGTCATCATTTAAAACATGCTTAAGCTAATCACTTAAGTAAAGGATCCACATCATCAAAAAAACATTTTTTTTTTTATTGAAATAAAACATTTTGGTGTAATATGTAAACACTGATACCATTTCAAAACATTCTTTTCACTCCCCAGTATGTACCGTCCATTTATATAAGCTAAGCTGCGAATTCATTGTTTTTGTGATGTCATGAGAACCAAATCATTTACATGCATCCTCCCATTCAGCCCTCAGCAGGGTAGCCCCGCCCATTCACACTGAGGTTATAAGGAGCTTGTACACCTAGACTGCTTTTTTGAGGCACAATACAGGGCAGCCAATCAGAACAAAGCTCATTTACAAATGTCAGTCTTAAAGGCACAGTAACAAGAAGAGCCTGTTTATGTTAAAATTAATTTTCATCAAACCACACAAAAATTACTGGTGGAGGTCAGAGGGAAAATATGAAATGCAAAAAAAAGCAGAATATGGAGGCTGTCAACAATTTTCTTTG
The DNA here is from genome assembly GCF_904425465.1 of Colossoma macropomum. Taxonomy (NCBI): domain Eukaryota; kingdom Metazoa; phylum Chordata; class Actinopteri; order Characiformes; family Serrasalmidae; genus Colossoma; species Colossoma macropomum. The sequence continues at coordinate 33,027,424 of NW_023494802.1, read as the reverse complement.
CTTGACTTTTGCACAGTATGTGTTTGAAACACTTATTTACGTAATTCAGCAACCGCCTGACTGCTTCTGCGATCAGTGACAAGATTTCTTTTTTCAAAGCAGAGCGAAACGTTTAAATTACTGTTGGTAATAATCAGCTGTAGTCTACAGATGCAGCAGATAGAGATCAGGTGGGGGAAAAAACACTATTCCTTTAAGACTGTATTATGTTACTCCTTTTCTGCGATACATGAACCCCTTACGTGCATACAATCATTGAGAGAATTAACACTGGTGTTGGGTTTCTTGCTGCTGTAGTTATTCTTTATGTGGTGGTGGGGTCTCGTGTCTGCTGTGGTGGTACTCCCACTTTCTAATGGGGCTTTCTGAGGAGGACTGACAGCTGGCCATTCTGTCTTGAGGAGGCCCAATGGGGATAGTGGTTGATGAGGTCATGTGATGATCTAGGTGTGTAAAACTACTGGAAGCCTTTGTCCAGGTGAACTGCGACCACATCACTGGAACTGCTACTGCTGTTTTGTTCAACTTGCATTGAATGTTGTGTTTTTATGGTGCTACGTGTAATACAGCAGGATGAATGTGTCATTCATTACGGCTCTATTTTTATATTTGGTCATCTTTATACTGGGGGTATTCCAGTTCAGGCAGTCTTAAATGTTATTTGAGCAGTAAAACAACTTATTTTGATTTCTTTTTTTTTATCTATGTTGATATTTTAGGTCTTTAGATTTAAGACTTGTTTTTGTTCAGTTGATTTCATTTCAATAAATGAATTTGATCATTTTAACTCTGACCTGATATTGCTATTGGACAGATTTGACCTCCTCAACATGTGGCTATGTGCAAAAATTTGGGCAACCCTGGTCAAATTATGTTAGTTTTCTGAGTGAAAATAAGTTACACATCCTCTACAGAAAACACACTTCAGCACATTTTCATACACAATTACTTCTTATTTGCTGAATTTAACATATTGAGTAAATACAATGTGCAAGTAAATAGAAATTGTGCACTAAAATTTGAGTTTAATTTAAGTTTGTTCCCTTTAGGGGATTGATTACTCATTTTCATATAGAGAATCAACAACAAAAAAAAAAAGATGTTTTAAACTTTTGCACACAACTGTTTTAATGGATGTTGGTAAATCTGATAAAATTCCTCTACTTTGCTCCCAAACCATGTACATATTCATACTCTGGAGATCATACTGTATTTTCTGTATTTATTTTATTATAGTGACAATTTTTTTATTCAACAAGTTATGTTTTTTCTTTTTTTTTAAGCATTATATTATATTTTAAACCAACATTCTACTGAGGTGCTTTGTTTTCTGCCGGTTAGCATTCGATAGCGTTACATTTTGTTTGGAATTAAGCAGATTCATTGTTTATTTAATTTTGTGTAAGAAATATAATTATGGTGCTGTATCTTAAGAAAAAACCTCAATTATGCTCAATCGCATTCAAAACTTTTCCAGTGTATTTTATAAAGAACTGTGAAATGGATGTATAAATAATTCTATCAAGTGACCTGAACTAACTTGATTAAAACAACACTGTACTGGATTTATATTTAAGGTGTGAATCGTATATATATTTTTTACTGTTAACTAGACTTGGATCAGTCACAAGCTGTATTAAAATGTATCGGTATTGTGTCCTGCTTTCACATGCATTTTTGACACTAACCTGCATGTTTTGCAAACTGACAATGCTGTTTTTCCATTTCCAGTTTATTCTGTCATTGTGTTTGTTGTGGATTATGTTTTACATGTAAATTGACTTTCAGTCAACAGGAGAGTGAGTCCCCTTCTTCACTGAGGCAAAGTGGAGCTAACAGCTTGTGTTTTGTTGAAAAAAGAAGAGCATCATGGGTTTCAAAGGAAAAGAGGGGGAAAAAATCAAAACACTATTTCCATCTTCCCCAAAATGTATTCGATCTGCAAAAACGTGTGTTGTCTGAAATTTACTTAATTACTTTTACACTAGACCTGCAAGGCTAATGTAGCTAGTAAGTAATGGCTGACTCTGCAGAACACACAGTTATCTGTAGGGCTACGTCACACAGCTAAAAACATTAGCAGCCATGTTGAAACCTGAAGGTTTGTACTTTCTTTTGATGGCAGTATGTCGTACAGTGTCAGAAGGCACATAAACAAGTCTATTTAAGATTTTTTTCACCACTTAACATCATTTTAGCCAAGTGTTTGATGATTAGGCAGACAATGCTAAATGGTGTGGTGTTAGCTTCCGTTTCTTGTTAGCTCCATTAGCCTCATAGCTGCAGTGCAAAACTCAAAAAAGCAAACTAAAGAGACTAAACATGTCAAGGCTGATCAACTACATTTGGGATAAGGAAAAAAAACTGTAAACCTGATTTTTTTTTTTGCTAAACTACCATTTTAAGCATAGAGTTTATATGATGCATATCTTCGAGGTGCTGTCTCCAGTATCCCGGCCTGAACGCTAGCAAGTTAAACCGTTGTAATTTCTAACAGAATTTGACTTTTCCTGGCATATATTATTATAATATATGAGCACAAACTAATTACTGTCTACTGACATTTTTAGGTTTTCAAGTTTTCTTTTTGCAAACTTCCAAATCCATTTAATGTTCCTGCTAGAAAAAACAGCGTAGACCAGCATATGTTGTGTTTTAAATGCTGATATGCTGCAAGAGTGGAGGCTCTCGTGCTGATCACCAGAAAACCCAGCAGATGTTGTGTTTAGGATGCTGGTATGACCATGCTGGGTGACCAGCTAAACCAGCAGACACCAGCATGGGACTTATGCTAGTCTAAGCTGTTTTTTTTCAGCCGGATGAACAGAGATCGATCTCTTGGTAAGCAGGACAATAAAGGTTGAATGTGGGCATTGGAAGGCTCTTTCTTGCTAGCTGGGGATACTGAATGCTCTGGAGACTCACCTGCTGGTGTTTGCCTGTCCCTCGTTCACAGAGGCGTCTAAGGCTGAGATGTTTTTCACAGCCTATGAAATGTTTGAAGGACATAGAAAGCGTAAGTCAGCAAGGCTCTCTCTCTCTCTCTCTCTCTCTCTCTCTCTCTCTCTCTCTCTCTCTCTCTCTCTCTCTCGCTCTCTCTCTCTCTCTCTCGCTCTCGCTCTCTCTCTCTCTCACGCATGCACCCTTCAGCATGGATATATACCAGCTCAAGTAATGCCCATGCAAGGTCAACACAACATAAACAAAATATCAGTCCTACATGACTTGTTCAAAACTAAGCTGTATAATTAATTGTATCATTCCCGAAACTCCACAGACTACCACAGTGAACTGATATCAGGAGTTGTTTCCTTGCATAAATGGTCATTACTTGACCTCAGCATTTGGCCCATATTGGTCCATTGGTGCATGAAGCCTGCATGCTTCCATGCATGAGAGACTCCTCTCTGTTGTTGAGGTAGAGTGATGCACCCACTCACTTACTTTACCATTAGGTGAAGCCCCTAATGAGTTTCATTTATTGATTCTTCTGCCTTTTGTTGCCAGACAGTGTTTTAAAGGATAGTTTGAAAGTTTGGATGTCATTTCTCCTCAGTGATGGAGATAAAATGTAGTTTATCTTCCAGCTATTATGTCCTTATGTCACAATACTTGCGCATAATCCCTAATTGTATTTTGTCATCATCACCTGCAGTGAAGTGCAAAGGAAATGATGCTAACTTCCATTATATTATTTACTGCTACCACACACATCTAGATTATGTGCAGTTACTGTGCAGCCGTCAGGCCCAGTAACAGCAGTAACTTTAGTGCTTTTTAGCTTTATAAGAAAGAATGGAGAGGAGTCCCTCATGCACTTTTCACATGCTCTGCTTCAAACATGCTGGACTGTAAGTTATGTATACGTCACTAGTGACCATTGTGCTTCAAACATCATGCTGTGTCATTGAAGGGTCATCATCATTTTATCAAAGACTTCTGCGCACATGGCTAGCTTGGCTGAATCACTCAAGATGTTGTGAAAAACTGTTTAAAACCATGTCTTCCCTCAGAATCACCCACCTCTGGAGCTCACTGTAGAGATTATTAGTACGAACAGTATTATGTAAAGGTCAGAGACCACCCTTCATATATTTTATTTACAGTCATAGTGGTCATTAAGTAAGAAGTTATTTGTTTGTCAAAAGATATTTCTGAGAATAATCCACTTGCATAAGGCTGGCTTTACACTGTGAAACTTTGATGCAACTTTAGTTGCTTGAAACCTACATGAAGCAAGTTGCATTGCTTGAATTGCATAATGTAACTCATTTAAAACTCAGGCAAAACAGTAACAAGCATGTCAACTTCAAAGTTTCATTAATCGGCCAATCAGAACACTCATAATGCATCATGTGATCACATCAAATGACATCATTTTAAACGATTGATTTCGGACAAGAAAATAAAGCATGCGTTTCTCAAAGCTATTGTTTCTTTAACCAGCTCAGAAGGTTCTGTAAGGGTTGTTTAGTAAAGGAAATAGTTGTATTTAGAGCCATTAGTTCTATATAGAACCATTTTATGCTTAAATGGTTCTTTGCATGGTGAAATCGTCCTTCCCATTGATGGAGAATGTGTTGTTTATGGTTCTATGTAGCACCAGAGAGCGTTCTTCTGTTGGTACAAGGTCAAGAACCATTTTCAAAAAGGGTCTTTATAGATATAGAACCATGTTCAACACATTCCTTATCCATCTAAAGAGCCATTTCACTGTGCAAAGAATTATTTAAGCATGAAATGGTTCTATATAGAAGTCATGATTCTCAATAGAACCATTTCAAGAACAAGAACCCTTGAAGGACTTTTGTGTAAATGATTTTTAACATTAGGGTAAGGTTTTATAGACTGATGAGCCTGTATTTATAATTATGGTTCATTGGATTGTGAGAAGCAGAAAGTACAACCAACTTCTAAGACTGAACTTTGGAGATGTGGAAAGACATCCCTCCAGATTTCTTTGAAAATCTGAAAGCAAGTCTCCCAAAAAGAACTGCAGTTGTAAAGAAGGATAGACACATATTCTGAAAGGGTTGACATTTAGTTGTTGAGGCTTCTTGTATTTAATGGCTGTTTTGGCTGAATATGCAATAAATGAAGGTGGTCTCAGATTTTGCGTAGTGCTACAGCCATTTCACCCATGTTGGTCATAGAGAGTCAGAGAATATGAAGGGGCCTTGCACACATTTGCACATTCATAAGCATTAGAAACTGGTGAGAGTTTTTCTGTTCCAAAGTCTGGACGTGGTTCAGCATCATGGAAAAAGCACTGCAGTGTCTGCTAGCATTTCCTAAATGACCCCCGGTGTAGTCGCAAAGCCTCCAGACTGGAGCTTAACGTGGAGCTTAAACAGGCCTACACTCTTCCCTGCCATGTGAAAGGGACTGTTCATTTGCTCCGCTGCCCCACAATCCCAGCAGATGGAGTCTGGGGCTCAGCGCCCAGTCGAGCTGGCACTGTCGAACCCGGGCTGTCACTTCTCATCTGGGTCATCTTCACTCAGGCCGCCGGCTGCCAAGAGACACGGGCAGCAGTCTGGACCCTCTCTATGACCTTCTGGGTTTACACTACTGAACTATTAAAGAAGCTTCATGAGTAGTCTAGTGGACGTGCATATTAGCTAAGATTTTCCCGCGTTACAGGTTTTTGGTCACTTTTTCCTTCTTCCGCAGTAAGAGCCCATAATCAGTAGCAGTTTATTCCACCTTAGATAGGTTACCAGTTTACTAAGTCTACCCACCTTGTCCTACACTCATCAGCCATCTTATGAGAAATATCTACCATATAGTTGAACTTTGTATACCCTTAAAAATAAAGGTTCCTAACTGGTTCTTGGCTTGAATACACAATTCTAGGAAAAACCTTTAATTGGTATTAAACAGGTCTTGCTGATCCACCACCCTGCAGAGTTAAGTTTCAACGTTTAGGTGCTCCAAATGGCCTAATTTTGCATTGGCGCCTTCATCTGAAGGTTGTACATACAAGATGGTTAACTAGTAAATATAACTTCACTCCGTTCGGATGCCTGTGGGAAAATACACCCACCGCATGGAAAAAGAAAGCAAGGAGGTGTGACGAATACAGATCCTGCTTCTTTGCTGTATTAAAAGGCACATAAATCACGTACAGTCATGCGTCAGGTATGTTTTTGCTGAACCACCCAGAATCGCTGCCTCTCACTAAGTCACTGACTGACTGACTGACACCAATTGTTGAGTTGCCAGTGCGCAAGCGTTACCCGAGACAGTGTTCTTCACCAACTTACATGAAGTGACATTGTTGCCCACGTATTCATACCCAAATTTGTAGAGCCGACCAATAAATAATGAAAGAAAGCAGAAAACACATTATTTGATACGTCATGGATCTTTCAAAAGCTCAAGCAAAATCTCTGTGATAACGGGTTCAGTTCCACTGTGGTGAGTACTGAGTGTTTATTCTTAGGCTGTGTCTAACTTCAGTTGAAAATTCTCACTTTGCAGTAAAAGCAGTGTAATTTAACAAGCTTTCACTCTTCCAGGTGAAGGTAAAGTCACCAAGCACTAGTACATGAACACGAAGTGCACCAGAATGTACACTATTTTTAGAATAGTCACTTTTTAAAGAATTTACCAATGTAAGTTTAGCTGGCCTTAATGCTGTCCCTGCTAGCTTAAATGCTAGCAAATAAAGAATGTGCGTTTTTTTCCTTCATATTTTAACAATCTCAAGGGAACATGGTGAATTTCCTCAACTAGAGAGCTGTTCTAGAGTCTGCTAAACCAAAGTGGCTGGTAAAAAAATCTAGGTGGGAATTCACCAGACACTGCAGGTGGAATAAAATGTTAAATTGCAGCTTGCACATAATTCAGAGGGTTTCTTATGTCCTGTACGGTAGACATTTGCATGAATCAAACGCCACTCAGCTAATGGCCGTCCCGCAAAACTAGTCAGACAGACAATTTGCAGAATTTGCAAGTCGGAAAATTGAATCAGGTGTTTAGATCACGGTTGCGGCCATCTCTCCAGAGTGGTAGATCACCAAGACTCGGGCCGCCCTGATTTACATCATATGGATGTTCTTTAAACTTCTTCTCACTTTTCATCTCGTTTGCAAAAATGGTTCTTTAGGAGCCCAAATTGGTTCTTCTCTGGGATCACCCAAAGAACCCTTTTGGAACCTTTATTTTTAAGGGTTTAAGTACCAAACTGACCATAGCCTGTTGATACAAGCCCACTTCTACCTCATCAAGGGGGCTTTTGTAAGCCCCCTTTACCTTATCTATCAGAAGTGACCACCATAGGACCACCAATGACCAGATAATACTTTGGTGGTGGTTCATTCACAGCACAACAGTGACATGTCAACAGCACTGCTGGGGTTCTTCCATGCCTTGATGCCACTGCTGGGTTCAACGGCCCACCACCCAATCAGAGGTCTTGTGGCCAGAAATTGACCACTGATAAAGGGCTAATACAAATTGTGCACTGAAATAGATTAGCTAAAGTCTCTAACTGTACACCCACACAGTTGACCAACAAGGCAGATGTATCTTATAGTGACATTTCCGTGTAGATTATCAATCATTCTTCACTATTGAATAGAAGAAACTATCACATCATACTTAGCTTTAGTAACAGTTTGCCCCTCTTTGCCCCCATTTTGGTCAGTTCTCTATTCATGCTCTTTGAGTTAGAGCCCATCATCAGTAGTTTATTATCCCTGCCTTTCAAAAGTTGTACGTTTTCATTCATTAAACACTACTGAAGTTTTAAACAAGCAAACTTTACAGTTTGTTTTCTAAAGGTCTTTATTAGCAAGGATTTGCCCTAGTTAGAAGATTTTGGTCATTTTACTCTTCATGCAATTTAAGTTAGAGCCTATAATCAGAAGTTTATTATTCCTACCCTAGATAAGTCAATTATTATTGTTAAAGGGGAATTTTCTAAATTTCTGCAAAATGAAATGGTTAAGATCTAAACTAAGTCATTCAGAGTGGTTTGATGTGAAATGCTCCATTCTAGAGAAACTTACCAAGTCAGAATTGTTCACCATTGTTCACCATTAACCTCTGAAAAATTTAATGCCTCTAAAAGATACATCAGATAAAATTATTATATGAAATGATTATGAATGCATTGCCTGATGCCTGAGACACTGTTTTCCTGATAGTGTTGAGAACATTTTAGCCTAAAGTGTGTTTTTTTAAATAGCTTCATTGCAGAGAGATACATACAAGGTGTTGTATGGCCCTAAGGAAGGCTTATTTTTTTGGCTTAACCGTTTATTTTTATTACCATAACATAGATTCACTGATCATTTTGCATAGTAAATAAAATGCCTATAATTGTATACATTGTGACCCCGGGTTTCTATTGCCACCACTGTAAAGAAAGAGTTAAATATATCATGTATATTTTCATATTAAAACTCTCTGAATCACGTTGTTTAGAGCTCAGCGATTGAATTGTGCAGAAATTATGGAAAAATGGTGTGGAATTCCCCTTTAATTTCCCATGGTCACTTTATTTAGATCATAAAGACTGACTGCAGGTAAGTAACCATACTGTAAATCAAACAAAATCAAACATGAACCTGAAAATGAATACTACCACAAATCAAAGAGAACTGTCTGATAGGCTTACAGCACATGGACCTGAAAATGAATACAGCCACTAATCGTAGGCTATCAAAGAGAACTAGGAATGAGGGTTGGTGAATGAAAGCCACAGCTGAATCCGATCTCATGCGTACGTGGGTGCTTTTAGGAATGCTTCTCCAGTTTGGATAGTCTGCTGTCCTGCGTGTGATTAACTGCCCTGTGCCTCGTTGTAGCTGCTGAGGGGTCCCAGCCTGTGGCCACTGTCCAGCCACCCGTTCTCACCATCCAGCAGGGCCAGCGTGCAGAGTTCCGCTGCACAGCCACCGGCAACCCCACTCCAGCAGTTGAATGGACAGGTAAGGGGGTCAGGGAGCTTTCATGAAGATCTATGAGAAAGCGATTGATAGAATTTCTCCTCTCCTGATTGGTTCATGACTAACATATTTATAACTCTCAGGAGGCCCAGGCAACCGCATCAGCAGCAGTGCCATCATCCGGGGGGGCGTTCTCACTTTCCCCTCTGTGGAGCGCTCGGACGAGGGCGACTACATCTGCCGGGCCCTCAACACCCACGGAGAGCACACGGCTCGGGCCATCCTCTACGTGCACAGTACGTCCGCTAACCACTCACATCTGTTGGCCGTTTTCTTGGTTCTGATCCCGCACAGCTGCAGGAGCTCCCAGTAGAACTGGCCATTCTTATGCAGACACTGATTACTGAAACATGTCCTGTTCATTCATAATCATGACTGAATCATCAGCGTCCAGATACCTTTTGTGGTGTAGACACAGTCGTGTGCAAAAGTTACATGTTTTGTTGATCCTCAATGTGAAAAGAAGTTAGTCTGGCATTTTTTCTGAAAATTTTAGTGCAGGATTTCTACTTATTTGACAAGTTTAACATACTGGAAAAAGCCTTGAGTCTTAAAATCAGAGGAAGAAAGTTTAAAATTATGGTTGTTCTCTGGGGTGTTGGCTGAGCATGTAAAGATCCAGAGCTCAGCCCAGTTCATTGTAGAATAGTTTTGGGACATCATCCCCCAGAATGTTTTAATAAGCCTGTAAAATGTGCAGTTGCTACTTTTCTTATACAATATAAGGATTTGCACATAAACAAGCTGTGCCACGATTCAGCAAATCTTTTACATCTTTTCTAAAAAATCCTAAAAATATACAAACAAAATAAGACTATAACGTAGATGTTTCTACAGTAATGCCATTATTAAAGTCACAGGCACAATTCCTCTCTCTCCACATCAGTCTCTTCTACACATCTAATGTGCTGCTAACAGAGCAACATATTATTTACAGTTTTATGTATTTTAGAAGCTAAATAGTCATTTAGCAAAACACTTCTTGCATAAAACCAACTTCTTGCAGATTTCACCAAAAGAAACAACTGGGTAGTTTTGTGTCCTGATAAACAATGTTAGAGGTCTGTACTATATTATAGGCTCAAACACTGTTTGAAGCTATAGTCCCAGGAGCCCGGGCCAGGCAACAGCCCTGACTGTACTGTATGTGTAACTCTGTTTGATTATACTGTATTATACAGATTGTTACTTCATTTTTGCTGTCAATTGTTGCACTAGGTGCCAGTCTGCCCCATGTGCAAGTGAGCCCGCAGCATGTGGAGATTCACGAGGGCGAGACCCTGAGGCTGTACTGCAGAGCAGGGGGCACGCCCAGCCCGGGACTGACCTGGAAGAAGAGGGGTGGCACGCTCCCCCCGCAGGTGAGAGATATCTCCTTTCGTTCTCCTCCTTTTTGACCTCTCCCACATCTGCATCACCTCTGTTTTGAGGATTGTGCTGAGTTGACGTTGTTCTGGATTGACTGTTTCACCTCTTCCCTTCTTTGTCTGTGTTTTTTGTTTTTGTTTTTGTTCCATCTTGTCTCTTTGACGTTTGTTCAGGCCATACCTTCTCACGGTTTCCATCAGTTTAAGTCCAACAGTCTCGATGTGTTACAGAGACGTATTGAAGAGCTGCAGGTCTGTCCATCTGTCTGATGTCTGTCTCTCACCCCACCCCACCCCAGTCATCTCACCTGTCTCACTTCGCTCACCTGAGTCACTGTCCACTAAGTGCATGTTCTAAAAAAATTGTCCAACAATGTCAATGATTGTAACACCCATAAATCGGTAGCTACAGGGAAACTGGCTGCAGCGTTTGATTATTCTAGGGTGATATGTGGAAATAGTAAAGTGTTCACTGTGATTGGTGGCCCACGTGTGGCGTTTGGTAGTGGTTCTCAATCCTGGTACCAGAGAACGTCTGCTCTGCACCTTTTAGTGTTCTTCCTGCTCACAGTCTTTAACTCCTGGTGCGGTCCGAGTGCTTGTCACCTCATAAAAGTCAGAAAATTGTCACATCACTAAATAGAAGCTGCCGGTTGTTTGTATTCAGATTATATGTATATCTACTGGGATACCATGTTCACATTATGAGAGAATGTACTGGCTGTTGATACATCACAATTCATAAATTCAGGTTGTAACTGTCTTGGGGGTGCACTCTGAAATTCAGTCCATCAGGAAGGGGATTTCTGTATAATTAAAACCTTTAGATGTGAACATAATCATTCAGAATGGTTTGATGTGAAATGCTCTGTTCTAGACAAACTCATCGAGTCAGTGGTGGTAACGCCCAAAAAGCCATGTCGTCATTCTGTAATCAGCGACATTCCCAAATCAAGAACTCTGGGTCTAATCTGCTTTTCTCTTTGAGAAAAATGTATCAGTGCTATTGCACCTTGTCGTACACTAAAATGTTCAAAAGTCGATACGTTTTGCCATGCAGAGATTTTTCCCCCCGAATGGCACTGGATCCTCTGAATGACAAGGTTGTTAAGGAGCAAAAATAGGACTATTGCCTTATGCAGGCTAAAATTGGCACACACTGAATTGGCATCATAACACTGACAACCTCACCAAAATTCCCCACACAATCCAGCCAGATTTGCCAAATATGGTAGTTAAGTTGCTTTTGCAATAGTAGCCAACAGTCTGAGTATGTTGGTATATAACAGTGTGAGTTAGACTTTCAGGAGACATCAGTGCTCGGGTGTGTTTCAGCTTGTTTGTAGCATGTATGTAGCATTCTTCATTTTTCAACAGCTAAATGACCTCAGGTCATTTCAGGTCACCACAGCTGAGGCAGTTTTCCAAAACACCATCCATTTTTCCCATAGAGAAAGTCTGCTTAGGCCTGGAGTACCTGATATGTTCCTAAGATGGAAAGGTATTACATGAAATGGTTATAAATGCATTGCTTGATCTTTAAGACATTGTCTCACAATGCAAGTGAAACCAGTACCTGAAGAAAGCTTATTGTTTTGGATTAGCCACTTTAGCCATTAATAGCATTACATATAAAATCTCAGAAGACGTGTAGGTTCACTGGTGTTTTTGGAGATTAAACAAAATGGCTTTATTTGCTTTGTAGTCATCACAACCTCTGGTTCCTGTTACCACCATTGTAAATAAATCATGATACTTTTCTCTGCAATGATCCATTTCACACCAAACCTTTCTGAATGACTTTGTTTACATCTCAACCATTGAATTATGTAGAAATTTTGAAAAATCTGTGGAATTCCCCTTTAATTAGCTCAGTTGGAGCGGGTATGTTAGAGTGGGCAAAAGCACCAGGACGGGGAACTACTTATATCTGGTACCATATCTGATTTCGGTATAAGAGAGGCTGGTCCTCTCTGTCCTGCTGGACAGCTGGGGGCCTTTGTGGGCCGTTTCATTTTTGCCCCAGGGCGAAGTGGCATTGGCTCAGTTTTCGCAGCTTTTCTTTCTCAGGTCTGCTGTGCGGCCACGCAGAAACTGTGTGTGCTCTGGCCAGTGTGCCGCTTTGAAAGCTCACAAGCGTGTTTCAGACAGAGCCGCTCACAGCCCTCACGCTTCAGCACTTCACAGCTAAGCAGCTTCGGCCCAGGATGCCAAACAGGTCGGACAGAGACCACCCCCTCCTCTTGGCTTCGCATTTATGCATATATTAGTATGTCCCAGGCTGCTGATAGCATGGATGGTGATAATGGTGGTGGAGGTGATGTTGATGTCATTATATTCAAAACTGAAAATTTAATAATGATGACATGCTATATTTATATGGTGCTCTTCAGTTACCGGATTTGATCACAGTGGCTGAGTATAAAAAACATAATCACAACATAAACAAATTAAATAAGAGAAAAGACAATGAAACTTTAGTAAGAGATGAGACATTTGATGAGTAATATTGTAGAGCAGGAGGACGGATGTGGTGGTCAGGGTACATGAAGGGCCTGAGAGGAAAGCTAAGCTTTAAAGGAGAATTTGAAATCATTTTTTAAAACCTGTACTTAACTAAATCATTATTTGAATTAAATTGTAAACAGAGTAATTCAGGTTGGTTTGAAGTGAAATGCTCTGTTCTAGAGAAACTTACAAAGTTAGAAGTGTTCACAGTTGTGGTGGTAGTAGCCAGACATCTGAAGAGTTTAATGCTCCCTCACTGAAAGTTATTACAGGAAATGGTTACTAACAGAGGTGGGTAGTAACTAGTTACATTTATTTAAGCACATGTACTTAAACAAAATATTGATGGATTTGTACAAATCATAATACTTTATAATACTTTATACGCAGATATATTAGTAAGTAAGAGGAATCTTCTTTTTACTTAGTTACATTGTACACACACACACGCACACACACACACACACACACACACACACACACACAAACATTTTCTAAACCGCTTATCCTTCTGGGTCATGGGGGAGCCGGAGCCTATCCCAGCGTTCACTGGGCAGAGGGCAGGAAACACCCTGGACAGACCGCCAGTCCATCGTCACACACACTCACACCTAGGGGCAATTTAGCATGTCCAGTTGGCCTGACTGCATGTCTTTGGACTGTGGGAGGAAACCGGAGCACCCAGAAGAAACCCACACAGACACGGGGAAGGTCCCTGGTTACCCGACCAGGGAACCGAACCCAGGCCCTTCTTGCTGTCCACTGCGCCACCGTAACGATTGGTCATACTTTTGACTTTGGAGCCTTATCATTTTATTTTAGACCAAATGAATTCCAAAAACGAGAAAAATAGAGCCTAAAAAACTTCCATTGCGTTGCTGATAGATGCTGGATGGATTTACTAAGTTCCCCTGCATTCATATAAGTTTTTGATCCAGTACCTACCCAAGTATTATGCACTCTGCCCACCTCTGTTTTCATCATAACCTTAGGTTCCTATCACCACCACTGTTAAGAAATCTGTCACTTCAGTGCATCATTTTCCATCAAACCAATCTGAATGACTTTGTTCACTTGTCTATGACTGAATTATGTCATCATTTTGGTGGAATTCCTTTTTCAAGAGAGTTTGAAAAGTAGATTCAGGGATTGTTTGTTTTTTGTGAAGTACATTTAAATGTGCCAAATGAATATGTAGTGTAGGGAAAATAACAGTTCCTCTAACCATGTTCAGTCCACATCATCATATAACATCTCACTTTGTGAAACGTCTGATCAGCCACACTGATGCTTTTAATAACTGCAATCAGTGATTATTATTTAACAGACAACTGTCATATCTAGAGTTTAACCTTCATGTCTTATACTGTACATGAGACATATAAGCACAAGCAGCTTTACACGGATCAAAGCAAGCCTGTAAAACTTCATTATTAGCACATAAGCGCTTCCACAGCTGCTTCCACAGCTGCCACACTAATCAATGCATATGAGTAGATTATTTTGTCTGTTCTGTGAATTTATATATTCCTGTTTGGATTGTATCAGGTAAGAACTGATATAAGAAATGATGCAAGGAAGCTCTTGTTTGTTACGGCATTGATTGCAATATGCTGCGGACACATCACATTAATCCCCCTCCCCCCGTCCCCCTGTAGGCCCGTATGGAGCGCACTGACTTTGGTACTCTCATCGTCCCCAACATGAAGATGTCAGATGCTGGCACGTATCTCTGTGTGGGAACGAACGCTGTGGGCTCCTCTGAGGCTCGCATTGAGGTCACTGTGATTAAAGGTAATTTAGTAATCTGAGCTCTTTTAGCAGAATTAAAGGGCCCTATGGGATTATACTCTTACGTCAGCACTAACAGTGATTCACTTAAACATTTTATGGCTGTTCCGTGTTAAACTCAGATATTTGAAGCCTGTAAAATACATGAGTCCTGACATACAGCTGCTACCATTTTCCATTTCTAACATCTGACCGAAACGCATTGGTCAGGCTACGACTCATATTCACAGTCAGCGATGCATTCAGGAATTGGTCCCACCCATTGGCTGATTCCACGGTCAGTTCCTAAATATGTTAGAGGTTAATCTAATGCATTAAGCCCAGCTCTTGAAGTCTTAACCAATAGGAGAGCGAACTTGGCTGTGTCTACCCAGATACCACAGAGAGAAAAATTCTGATTGGATAATTTCCGGTTGGTCATTTAAACATTTTAACCTCTAAAATGTAGTTTTTTGTTTTCAACCAAAACTTGAATGAAATGAGTATTTTTACATACAGTATTTTTAAATACAACAGGCATGATGATTGTATTAAATTACAGACATGTATTTTTTTTTATTGTAAAGATATCATGAGGCCTTAAAAGGCTGTGAGGGTTCCCCACTAAATATTTTGTGTAGGAAAAAAACTTTGGAGAAAATACTTAAGTGTGGGCTGTAAAGTTTATTGAGCACATGTGGTGTTCATCAGCGTGTTCAGGTTTATATATACATATAAATAATAGGTGCCTGAGAAATTGAGGAAATTTTCTGTTGATCTGCTCGGTGAAATAGTAGTATTACAATAAATACAAATGAATACAATAAGTAGTGATTTTATGTACATCATTGTGTTTGTTCAACCATTTTCAAACCTCTCCTCATGGCAGCCCAGTGCTAACTGTAATTATCATCCGATATGTGGTTTATTTAATCCATTCGACTTCATTATTTTAAATCAAGTGTGCCGGTGATGGAATTTAGCAAATGAATGATTTGATGGCAGGGGGCTTTGAGGAGAAATCTGGAACTGAACTTTGTTCTTCAAACAGCTCACAAGATATAAACTTAAATCTTTTTAAAACAAGAAACTTTTGTTACTTTTTACTATATTTATGTTTATTTGCACACATAATTTACTCTAATGATATGTTGTGCTTTTAAACACAACCACATTTATACATAAATTAATTAATCCTTTAAACAATGTGCTTAGTGTATAAATGTGTGTGTTTATTTTACTACTGGCACTGATTCCAAAAATAAATATTTGAAACATTTAATAAGAAAAATTGCTTGTACAGCCAACCGTCGATCAGATACGTAGATATAAATAAGTTCAAACTGTGCACACTGAGTCTACAGAATGTATATGACACATGAGGTAAAACATTCGTACACTGTTACACATATGCTGGCAATTAACACAGGGTCACATGTAGAAGGAGCTCCAGAACAAAGTCGTAATCAGGTTTGAGCATGTGCAGTTAAACACAGAAGGAAAGTAATCTGTGGACAGGCTAGTCATATTCTTTATTAAACATTTGGGTTTCCTTTTTTGTACACATTTTGCACCACTAGACACCTTTAAGTTTGCCAATTGTGATTTGTGGCATTAGGAAGCTGGAAGTATGTGAATTGGGGTCTGTAGTCATTACAGAATTAGTACTGTGTGTTCCCAGCGCACTGTTTAAACAATCTGATGTCTCTTTAAAAAAAAAAAAAGATTTAGTCCCAGACATAATTCCTGTGTCAGCAAAAAAGATAAAATGTTTGTTTTTTCTGTGTCTAGGAGACACTGTGTCAAATGCTGTCACCATCCAGCCCTCCATTGCCACTGTGGTGGAGGGAGAGTCACTGGACTTAAACTGCGTTGTCCCAGGAAACCCTCCTCCTTCTGTCACATGGAGCAGAGCTAATGGCTATCTCTCCTCCAACCACAAGGTCTGTGTTCAAGTTCAGACATCCAGGCTACCGTCGGTTTTGCTTTGTGTGACTGTTAGTCTAGATATATACATGATATACACTAGAGCAGGCATGTCAAACTGGGGACCTTCCGGGACAAAGTGCTGTGGAGATTAGTGTTTACTCTTATCTACCAATTCAAAATTCAGTTCATGAAAGAGGGCCTTGTTGATTAGCTGATAAGCTGAATCAGGTGTGTTTAATGAGGCAGCGTGCTGAAGTCTGCAGTGTTTTGGCCCGCAAGGACTGGAGTCTGACACATGTGGACTAGAGATATAAATCTCTGCCATCAGAACCATTCAATTCAATTACAGTTCTTCTGAAAATAAGTTAACACTTCCTCTACTGTGAACAAACTGAATTTTATTTCTGCAATTGTAGTGCACTTTTTCTATTTTTTTTCTACTTATTTATTATTATTATTATTATTATTATTATTATTATTATTATTTTAAATATTGAAAAAAATAGGAAATACAAAATGTGCCATTGCTTTTGCACAGGACACATTTCTGTTGTATTTTATCCCCAATATGTTAAATGCACATTAAAATGTCAGAAATTATGTTCTCTATAGAGGATGTTTACTTATTTTCACCAAATTAACAAAAACATGTCATTTAACCAGGGGGGTGTAAATTTTTGCGTATCTGTTTGCACAGTGGGATATAGCCTGCACAGCAACAAATAATATCTTGGCAAGAGAAGTCATCTTACATTTCTTATAATTTTAAGAACATTATGAGATTATTTAACTTGTTTCTAGACATTTTTTACTTGTTTTAAGTCAGGTAATCCAGTAATCCAGTGTGTTACATACTCTTATAATAAGCTTACAACAATCTCAAAATGCGAAACATTCGTTATATTGTCTAGGTTTAAGATTTGACCTGGCTGAGTGTTTATTTTGGTGTATTTTTTAATCATTATCCATCCTCACATTCCAAAATCTGTGCAGTTAAATCACCACCTTCAAAATAGTCACGGATATGACTCTACATGTGTGTATGCGTGTAGGTTTTCGGAACCCAGCTGCGGATTCTGCGAGCGTCTCAGGGTGACTCTGGAGAATACATCTGCAGGGTGGAAGGCGGCCCACACGTCCGCCAGGCTTCCGTTTCCGTCTCTGTTACCTCTGAGTCTTCCCGTAAGCGCCTCACTCACTCAGAAGCTCCACATTCCCGTGTCTTTTAGTCTGGATGAAGAAAACCATGTGCACTATGATGCAGAGAGTAGAGGCCTCATTCAGAGGAAACCATTTCAGCCTTTCCAGTTTACACCCAGTTTACATCTCATCGTTACCTAACTGCATGTTTTCTGAGCTCTGTAGACTCTGTGCCAAGCAGTTCATCAACAAAATGCTTTACTGCCAGTACCAGTTTCAGATTTGGAGGAACATTGAGAACATTGTGTTGTTTTATGTACAGTACTTGTCAAAGGTTTGGACATATTGGATTGAATGTGTTTTTCATTGTAAACACACTTTATTTGTACCCTGCTACATAACATTGACACTATCTACACTATCTACAGTTTCATATATTTTAGAAGCTGAATAGTCATTCAGTAAAACTCTTCTTGCCTAAAACCAAACAAGAAACTATATTTTAAATATAAAAGATCACGTTAAAACAAGGCATTCCATCTGGGTAATTTTGTGTCCCGATAAACACTGTTAGAGACCTGCAGGGCGTCGGGGGCGACAAAATATCAGGTGAAAATATTTCACATACGACATTGGGCTTGGGTTGGGCTGGTTTTCAAATAAGTGATTTTTTTATGTACGCTGTGAAAACTCATTGGGAGTTTAAACTTAAAAAGGTAAGTATCCTGGCTGCCTTAATTTTTTCAAAAAATGGGTTAACCTCTTAAATGGCCAGGACCCAACAGTGGTCCCAAGGTTTTATTTACTTCTATAAACGTAGAATAGCTCAACCAGTTTACATTGAAGTCCCTGTAGTTACTGAATAATAAGGTTTAGTGTGTTATAAGCCTGGTATTTTAAGGGGTTAACAGAATGCAACACACATGAAAACTGTTCTGCTAACTTACTTCATGTTCAGGAAACTTTTAAAACAGCCAGTTTACTTATTTTTATAAGTTGATTAAGTAGAAAAAGTTGAGTGAAACCATGAATCATGAGAATAATGTGCAAATGAGCTGGGGTGAAACGTGAAATGTTAACGTTATAAGGTTCAGGGCTGGATAAAAACTGTTTAGGGCTATTCGGGGCTATATATATATATAATATTTGGAAGACCAGGTCAGACGACACCTCTGGTTAAGTCAGTGTTATGTAGCAGGGTTAAACTAAAGTGTTACTAATGCTTTAATCTAAAGGCTTTAATTCTTCTAAGACATAGAGATAGTGATGCCCAAGTGAATTTATATCCACAACAAAAGTAATGTAAATGTATTTTTTTGTAAATTACCCCCCAACAACTAAATTTTCAGCAGGCGTGGGCTCAGCATATTTTCATTACACCTTTTGAAAGAGCATCCCAGGTGACTTCTAACCTCAGAACATATTTTTAATTTATCAACCACTTTTTTTGTCAATGCATAGCTCCATATATATTATTTTATAGTTTTAACACAATCACTATAATTCTAAAATGCAGAAAATAAGGAAATGTCCAAACGTTTGGCTGGTTCTGTGTGCATTATGTTGAGCTAAAGTGTTAACTGTTGTGTTCTGGATCTGGAGAAGGTCTCCAGAGCCCCATTATTTCCATTGAGCCCCACAGTGCAGCGGTGAAGCTGGGAGAGTCGGCCAGCTTCAGGTGCAGAGTGCACAGCGGGGCCCAGCCTGTCCGCCTGGAGTGGAAACTCACCAACAACCAGCCTCTACCAGGTACACTGCTACTGCTCGGTGACTACTGTGCTGTTCTTGACTAACAAGAACTGATTGCTATTGTGTTTGGATGCTTTCCATGTGTTACAGCTGAAACAAATGCAAGTAATATTTTGGCAAAATACCTTGATGAGGATAAATGTAATAATAAGTAACTGAAAAAGGAAACATTAATTGCTGTTGGGGCATTTAGATATTTAGCAAGCTATTATAATGTGGTGAATATATGTTGAGTAGGCAAATGAGTACATAAGGCTGTTTTCACACTTAGTATGTTTGCTAATGTCCACACTAGAGTTTGGGTTTTTGTGATATTGTATCTTTTTCATTTGGTTTGGTTAGTTTCACACTGTGTTTGAAGTGCACCAAATTGCACACGAGTGTTGTTTCTGTCCTTTAATTGGTCAGAAATTTGGTGGAGATATAAGCACTGTAACTTTACTTGCGACTAGCCTATCATAGTAAAACAATTCACATCTATCCCACACTTATATACTTGATAAGATGTATTATCATGCCCTTTATTTTGTCTGAAAATAAAAACGAGTAATATCTACGAATATCGTAACAAGAGTAATAAAAATAAACCTTATTTCATCAACTTCTTTATGGTCGATTGGTTGAATCATCAGTTTGTCTATTATTAAACAGATGCAGCCCATATGACAAAATCAAATGCATTGTTATTGCTTGTCTGCACACCAAGAGTCGAAGGCAGATAATGCAGACAGTGCAGCTCTGGTGTTGTTCCAGTGTGAATTCCACTTTAGATATTGGATTAATAAACATGTTTTTTGTTGTTGTTGTAGATAACGTGAAAATTGGGCCGGACAGTTCAGTGATCACCATCGCCAATGCCCAGCCGAAGAACCAGGGCACATACCGCTGCGTGGCCAGCAACCTGTTTGGAATCACTCACAGCATTGTGTCTCTGATTGTGAGAGGTATGATAATATGTAAACTGTGCAGAAGCGCTGAACTTTATTTTCACTTTATTTTCACAACACAGTACCTGATACTTCATTTGTTCTACAGTAAAGATTACTTGTTTCAGTTGTATTCATTATGTTCCCTTCAGAATCTCCCAGAGCCACAGTGACCCCCAAAGGCCCACTGCGTGTGAAAGTGGGTGACCCCATTAACCTAGAGTGCCAGGCAGCGGGAGAGCCACGGCCATCAGTCACCTGGCACAGACTGGACAATGCCCGCAAGACCATGCTGAGCAGCCCTGTGCCCATGGAGTCCAACGCTGTCATGCAGGTCAGTGCTGAGCTGTCTGTCATCCTAATATACCATTCATCCTCATTTATTGAAGACTTTTTAACCTTTAGAACTGTAGAGTTTTGTCCTTTATGTTAAACATTAATCTTAAATAATTATTGAAATGCAGAATTACATGAATAATTACATAGTTAGTTATTGAATTAATTAAGTCTACGTTAGACAAAAGCATAAAAAATATAAAGAATCATTTAAAAATAATAATATAACTGGTCCTTTAGCTATATACAAATATGCAGAAGTGCAAATTTGGTCTGACAAGCCTGGTGGGCTACAGTTTACATGCAGCAGTTCATAGTTCAAGTAGTACACCTAGAATTGTTGTTGTATTTATTATATCCAATGTTTATATGTCAAAATTAAAAGACAAAAACAAATTATATTATTAACAGGAATAATAATGGTATGGGTTTTTGATATTTGACATATTTATTAAAGATATTAAATTTAATTGACAATTACAGTGGCATTTTTTCTGTTGAATGTCACTGAAATTCTTAAAAATTTGAACCAATGTACACATTTAAATCAAGTCCATTCAAAGCAACACTTCTTGTAACACTTCATTGTAGATGAAATGTTTTGTTGATGCTACCTATGTTTAGCTTACATTTAACTAGATGTCTACTGAATTCACCTTATTTTTGCATGACCCTGGTTCTAACCTTAATCTTAACCCCAACCCAAAGCCTAAACCTAACCCAAAACCTGGTGTTAACCCTTCTTTGAATCATAACCCTGCCCATAACACTGGTTTCATTAGATAGTTTGTTGACATTTGAACATCTATAGATAATTTATTGGGGGCTATACAAAATAGTGGGACCACACCTTTTTCAGTGTAGACAGTAATCACATAATGCCGATGCAAATAAGGTAGTAAATTCAGCTGTTAGCTTAGCTGCTTGGCTAAGTGCTGCTGCACACTGACAGAGGCTTTTTAAGTGTGCATGTGGAGAATCTATACTCCAACAGCGACTCTGTTTTAGTTTGCAGTGGCAGCACAATATCATGTGTGCTGTGTGAGATTTATGCTAAAGTTGCACTTAAAAATAAACATACTTTTTGACAACGATTTCCCTCCAGAATTATCTTTTGTAATTTCAAAAAGTGGTGAGGGGTGTGTACAATAACGCCCCCCCCCATAAAAAAAACCCAATCACCACCACCCTCAAACCAGCCACCAACCACCAGCCAATTTTTTTCCAGTGCAAACTATTATTTTTCTGAGTGCAATATTATTAAACAATATGCAAGATAAAAAAAAAACATCTGGGAAATAAGTTAATCAGAGGGAGTTGCTGTCTTCTGTTCCTCAGATCCTGGTTGCACGGCCTGAGGATAGCGGTACGTACGTTTGCACAGCACAGAACAACCAGGGCACAACAGAGACCCGGATCGAGGTGATCGTGGCAGGTGGACCTGAGGTACCCACTGTGCCTCGTGTCAGCGTGCGAGAGCCTCTGATGATTGTAGTAGAGGGAGCAACCACCACCCTGCACTGTGATGCTCAAGGTAAGTGTCTGGTGTTGCACTGTATTGAAAGTCAGGGTGAGTGATGTGGCAAAAATATCATGTCATGTTACTCAAAGACATTTTCATTACACACAATATTTTGACATGCAGACACAATGCACAGGTACTGCCACATTGGAAAACAGCACTTCACATACTGTTCTGCACTATATCCAGTTAAACAGGACTAATTAAATATTTTCAGTGAAACATGCCGTTGGGAGGTGCTCTCTAAGAACTTGAAGATATCAACAGCATATTGTGTGTCATGATAAAAAAAATTATCACGGTAATGGAAACATTATCATGTCTGTTGTTCCTAGGATTCCCAAAGCCCACAGTCACTTGGTCTAAGCTACGTGCTCCTCTCCCCTGGAGACACAAGATAGTCAATGGCAGTCTGGTGCTGCCCAGTGTGGGACGACAGGACTCTGGACAGTACATCTGCAATGCCACCAATCACATGGGCACCAGTGAAGCCACCATCATGCTGGATGTAGAGAGTGAGTTCAGAATTTCTTTTTAAACTCTGCACTGAAAAGTTCAAAGTTTGACAGAGAAAACGTTTATTTCACATATGTCACATTTTTGTTTTATTTTTTAACCCCTTAAATAACCCATTAAATAACCCCTTTAGGCTAATTATTTAGTGTCTGAAGACATTTAGTCATTTGAAACTAATGTATAGGGCTTGGACTACTCATCAATTTATCAGTAATTATTGAGAGCAGCCATGAAATAAAGTTGAATTTATTGCCTCTTTCTTTCCAATTTTGTATGCAGAGACCTAATTCTTAAATCTTTTTAATTATATTCTAATGTTTAGCCCCTGTAAAGTCTTTTAACACTGAGTAGATTTTTAATGATTTAATGCTCTAAAACCTTCACATCAAGTCCAATGTGACTTTTTTGTCTATAAAACTCTGATCGGTATAAAAAGACCTTTCAACTTTGTTGGCTCCTCTGGCACAAATGAAAAACATAACTGAATATGTAAGTTATGTAGGTCTGAGAGTGTACAATACTGGCCCTCACAGTTTAAGCAGTTACATATAGGGCTGTTCCATTCTAATGCTTTTCTGACTTTACACCCCTGCTCTAACCGGAATGTGTGTGGTTCTGTTTTAGCCCCACCATACACCACCACACTGCCCGATGACATGGCTGTGCGAGTGGGAGAGGTCATTAGATTGCAGTGCCTGGCTCATGGCACCCCACCCCTGCGGTATGAGTGGAGCAAAGTGGACGGCAGTCTGCCCGCCACGGCCGAGCAGCAGGGAGGTGACCTGCAGATCAATCTGGCTTCCCCCAGTGATGCCGGCACCTATAAGTGTGTGGCCAGCAACAAAGTTGGCCGCAGTGAGGCGCTGGCTAAAGTGTCTGTGAGATGTGAGTAGTTCAGAAATGTCATGTGCCTGGAATGTGACCTGACTCAAGTGAAATACTACTACTAATAATAATAATAATGATAGAAAGTCTGGAGTTATAATCTCTCTTGTGGTCAGCACCCCTGTCGGTGCGCGTCTCCCCTCAGGTGGATGTGAAGGCTCTGGGCAGCGCAGTGGAGTTCACCTGCTCGGCTAATGGAGGCCCAGAGATCAAACTGGAGTGGCTAAAGGAAGGAGGAGCCCTGCCGCCCAATCACCACGTCAAAGATGGAGTTCTAAGGTGAGCAAAAGCAGATATCATTTCCAGTTAATTTCTTCTTGAGACATTTCAAAATGGGCAGACAGCCTTATTTTCATGTTGATACTTCAAAACGTACCTTCCGTGTTCAAAACAAAGGTCAACAATGCAGTGGAGGTAATGCATGTTACGGGAGCAGGTTGTGTACAGGTCATGTCACCCCTATTTTACATGGTAAAAGATTGAAATACAGTTTTAAGGTTCTCTGTTGTGAACATAACCTTTTAGACCAGGTCATATTCTGAATGTGTTTTTTAGTTTTAAATTGAGCCTCAAGTCCTTCCTAATTTTAATCTCTGGCATTTACCGCAGGATCGAGAACCTTGAGAAGAGCAACGAAGGCATCTACATCTGCAGAGCCACCAGCGTGTACGGACAGGCCCAGGACAGTGCCAAACTCACCATTCAAGGTCTGCCAACTGCACTGCTTATCATGGTCGCTCTTTAAACCCTTTTGAAAGTTCATGCCACAGCGTTTTTTGGTGTATTGGATGTGTAATTGGCCCCCAGCTGTCCCACTCTGACTGGCCGGTCCTTGTGTGTCTCTGTGTGCTGCAGCCCTTCCCAAAGTTATGATCAACGTGCGCACGTCAGTGCAGACGGTCATGGTGGGCAACTCGGTGGAGTTTGAGTGCCAGGCCATTGGCGAACCCAAGCCCACGGTGCGCTGGAGCAAGGTTGGGGGCTCGCTGCCCGATCACGTGCAGGTGAAGGGGGGCATGCTGAGGATCGAGCAGGTGACAGAGGCTGATGCCGGACAGTACCGCTGCACCGCCACCAACGACGTGGGCTCTGTGCAGTCCACTGTGGTGCTCAACATCCAGTGTACGTGCACATGTTCCGCAACAGTTTACTCAGCCTTACACACGCTGCCTGGGAAAAGTTTGGGGACACCCCAAGGTTCTCTTTTGAATTCTCTTAAAGGTGTTCATATCTTGAAAAAATCATTTTCTAAGTTTTTCTAAAAAAATTCCTACGTTTTTCTAAAAAACCTCTACCTGCGCAGAACCTTTATTTCTAATAGTGAATTCAGCAAATGAACAGTAATTGTGCATTAAAATGTGCAGAAGTGTGTGAACATATTTTCACTAAATAAAAGAAAATAAACAAAACATGGCATTTGACCAAGAGCGCCCAAACGTTTGCATACAACGAAATTTGAAAGTCATTGTTTTTTGGGGATGTCCCAAAAAATGGTGTATTTACATATACCTGCCTATTCAACCAACAGTGTCTACTCACTGATGTTGTAAGAAATGTTTTAGCCTGAAGTGCTTTCTGACAGAGGCACAATACAGGGCAACCAATTAGATCAGAGGTCATACATTTTTACATATTTTTTGGTTTACATATATCAGTCTCTTAAGCAAATTCAGCATGTGTAGTTCTAAGAACTAAGAAAGGTTAGAAAATGGACATGCAGAAGTAAATTATGCCTGTTTTTATAAAGTGGACCTGAGGGGGAAAATACTAGTTACGATATAATTCAAGACGAGAAGAAATGTCGAATACTGGCACTTTAAACTCTCCCTGTTCATAATAACTTTGTGCACTAAATTAAGCACAAAATGCATAAATGGACGCTTGTTTGTTAGTCTGTAATTTTGCTGTTGGTTCTCACTTTATGAACCTTGTGTCTGTTTTAAAGCTTTGCCGCAAATTGCTGCTCAGCCTGAGACGAAAGAAGTGACCGTTGGCTCCACTGCAGTGTTCCCCTGCATTGCGTCAGGATACCCTGTTCCAACCATTGCATGGTCCAAGGTAATCCTCGTTACCCAGGAACTTCAAACTCTAGTCATATTGAACACGTTTGCCTGATGCTTTGTTTTCTTAATGGGCCTAAAGAAAACTAAACTGTCACTTTTTTGACATAACTGGGTTTGAAATAAACATAATTCTGTTAACATTGTTGTTATTTTTAAACCATACAAAAAAGACAGACTTAAATATATCCACCTATTCAGCCTACCACAGTTTAGCCACGCCCACAAACGCTGACATTATAAGAAATGTTTTCGCTTAGACTGCTTTTTGAAAGAGGCAAAATACTGGGCATCCAATCAGAACACAGCTCATTTACATATATCAGTCTTAAAGGCACAGCAACAAAAACTAAGTTGAAAAAGAAAGTTGACATAAAATAAAAATACAAGGAAGTTGTATCATATGAAGTGATAGATTGGCAAAAAATCTAATTAACACAATTTTCCCCAAAATGTAGTGGTGTTTTGTTTATTTGATTCACACTCAGACCCCTCATCTTCTTACAAATGAAGACTCACTGTATCAATATCCTCCTCTCTTCTAGCTGGAAGGAGAGCTGGCGCCCAAGTGTGTGCAGGATGCCCATGTGCTGACCGTACCAGACGTCACCCATGAGGATGCTGGCACCTACGTGTGTACGGCATCCAACAAGCAGGGCAAAGTGCAGGCCTTTACCAAACTCAAAGTGCACGGTGAGTCATCCTCTCCAGCATTCAACTGCAGGAAAGAATACGTCAAAGCTGAAGCAATCTGTAATTACACTGGCAGATCAGTCGTCTGTAACCAGCTCTTCTGTAATTACTGTACATAGCTTCTTCAGACGTTATGCTTTAGTGAAATGCTTCAGTGTAGCACTGCTCTATAATTGTACCTCAGTGAAAGTAGTGCTTAAGTTTTGTGTGTGATTGTGTAATATGGCTGTAACACTGTGAGAGTCTGTGTGTATGTTTGTACACTCAGAAACACTTACGGCACTGTGCAGAAGTCAGAGACCCCCATTCGTTTATTTAATTTCCAGTCAGAAAGGTTGTTTAGTACAAGTTGTTCATTTTTCACTGTCAGAAAAAAAGAAAGTATATATTTAACAGAAAATTACTCAGAAGCCTCAACAACGAAATATAATATAGCAACAAAATCAAAGATATTTTTCCACATCTCCAAAGTTCAGTCAAATTTTCTGCTTCTCATGTTCCAAGTAATCCCAAACACAATCAGTGACATTGAGGTTTTGGGCTCTTAACGAAACCTGACAGCTACACATCAGAGTTTTCAGACTCATAGTGTTGAGTTGTCTTCTTTCAGTAGAAGGATGGACAGAAACACCTGTGAATGTTTTTAGATCTGAAGCGTGGAGCTGTTGGCCCTATCTTCAGAGATCGCGAATTTGATCCCTGGTGATGCTACAGCCCTCTGTGGCTGGAAGTCCAAGAGAGCACAATTGGCCTTGCTCTCTCTGGGTGGGTAGTATGGCCTTCCACCATCTCGCCCATCACTCAGTGCAGTGCTAGTCAGTGCAGGTGTCTGTTAGCTGACGTAACAGAACTGGCAGTTGGTGCTTTCCTAAGAGCGCGTTCAGCTGTCTAATGACGTTGTGTTAGCGGCAGTTAGAAAAGCTGTGGGGCGGTATCGTACGACTGGGGGAGTCCTAACTAGTGGATGGAATTTGATATCTCTAAATTGGAAAAAAAAAATTGGAAAAGAAAATTGGGAAAAAAAAATGACAATAGTAAATAATTACATACTCAGAAGGCATGCCCTTTACCAAGTTTTGACGCAATCGCAATCATCAGATTCATCCACTTGAGGAAGGGGTCCAAAGCACAACCGACATTACAAAATATTGTCCCACCCATTGCATGCAATTAGCACATTTCCACCAGAGGGGTCTCCATATCCCCAAAACATAGTGCAGTACTTTGCACAGTACTTTACCTCAATGCTCCACCTTGTTGATCTACAATTAGAGACTGTGACCTGCACAGTTTGTCTAAGCCATCCTTTAGCCCTTAATCAGTGGTTGGTTTCTGACCACAGAGCTGTTTTTGGATGGTGAACCACTCTTAACCTAGCAGTGACACTGATGTGTGTAAAAATCCTAATACTCCACCACACAAACTGCTTTGTTGAGAATGGTCCACCACCCAAACTGTATGTGGTCAACAATGGTCCTGTTGTCAGAAACTGGCCAATGATGAATGGTGTAGAAGTGGGCTGTTAAATTTCATGAGAATAGATGAGATACAGTGTGTAAATGTAGACCTGTATAGTTGACCTGTACAGCAGGTGTTTCTCTTAAAGTTTTCAGTGTGTTGATGTACAAGGTAGGTCTAATAAAGTGAAGACTGAGTTCATGCAGAATGCAACTGTCGCTACAGCAGTAATGCTGTGGTTTAAAGGCTGAAATGCAGATGCTGACTGCATTTGTCTCTTGTTGTAACTCTGCTGCTGTATGTTTTGCAGAGCGAGTGATGCCTTACTTCAGTCAGGAGCCTCTGTCCTACCTCACTCTGCCCACCATCAAAAACTCCTACAAAGCATTCAACGTCAAAATCACCTTTAGACCGGACAACGTTGACGGTAAGGAAGTCTCTCTATTAAATAAATCATTCAAAAATTAATCATTTAAAAGGCTTTAGTTCATTGCAGTTCTAATGCTGCCTTCATGAAGGCATTACATCATGATGGTAGATGATGACAAACCAGATGTTTCAGACTTTTCAAAGAAGCAGTGATGGAAAATTTTACCACTGCCAGCAGCAAACGGCAGCGATCAGTGGAGTGTTCTGTCAAGAGTTCAATTTTCCCAACTTTTGCTGTCAACCACAGTGGTGGAATAAACCGGGGTTGAGGTTTATTTTTTTATTTATGAAGCAGAGGCACTGAACGCTCATAGTTGAAGTCCAGGTACATCCTTTAATGTACAAAAAACAAGCTTCAGTGCACCATTAAAAACATTACTGTATGTTCAAATCACTTATAGGATAAAAAATGTACATGTAAACACAGCCTTTTGGAGAGATAAATCTGTGGCTTCACAATGATTCAGTTTCATTTGGATATTTCAGGGAATAATTCAATAGATCATGAAACGTCAGGTTTCACCGCAATTTCATTTAATTCAGTTACACAGTAGCATAATAGAGAAAAACAATACACCATACATTGTGGCACAATACACAGTTTGTTTTTTTTTCTGTTTTTTTTTTTTTACCTTTGAAAATAGCCAGAAGATTTTATTTTGGCCAACACATTAGTGCATTTGTTTCTTGACTCTTATTATAATTGATTATATTGGATTCAAATATTCCAAAATCTATACAGTTGAATCACTATCTTGATTGAATACATGAAGGCATTTTTATAGCACTACTTATTCGCACCATTTGATTAATTGTATTTTTATCATTATAGCGTTCAGTGATGCGTCAGTGATGACGAAACAGTTGAAATCGTTCACGCTGTAGACTTGCAAAGCAAACACACTCAGTTGATCAGTGCTACTGTTAACCCTTTAAATCCACCAATGCGTTTTGCTGGCACCTGTCCAACCCATCTTCTCAGCTTCAAAATTCAAAAACCGCACAAAAATGAATGCAAAATCATCACAATCAGCTGCACATATTCCTTCAGTCTACTCAGTCGTATGCAAATGTTTGGGCACCCCGGTCAAGAGACATGTTTTGTGGATTTTCTGACTGAGAAAAGAAGGATATATTATCAAACATTGTAATTTGATGGGGGTTGTTCAAACTTTTGCATGCGACTGTATCATGGTTGTGTAATTGTATAGCATAGTATCAGAGAGTAAACCCATTTGCATTTTATTGCATGTCACATCATGATCGCAATATCCAACCACTTTATCACACTTCATTTTTTGTCCAATAAGCTGTTGTCATTATTATTATTATTCTTATAAATGTGGAAGAGTTACACAAATAACATTTATGTGCCGTATGTAAACTGTATTCATGTAAAAAATAACAATGTTAGATAATTGATCTGTTAAATCAGTATTTTTCTGTGTGTAAACTCAATCTTTCTTTTGTTCTGCCCCGACTCGAACCTTTGGTTTGAAGGTCTCATTTTGTATGCCGGTGAGTCTGCGTGCTTGAGTGTGAGTGCAAGAGCACACTTGCTGTAAGAGCCCATTACAGTGCAGCAGAGCTTTCATAGGGGCGCTGGCTGCTTCTCAGTCCTACTCCTACTGTAAAACAGTCAAGCAAGTGTCCATACTAAGATTGCAAAGACATTTCCCACTGCTAGTGTACCTCAGCACAGAGAGTGCAGCATAGGTTCAAAACATGGCTTGTAAGGCATGAAGACAGCATCAAAGTCTGCCTCAGTGCATCCATGCTTATGCTTCAGTACATTGCCCTCGGATGCTGCATGTTGTTTGTTAAAATGAAGCATCGAAAGCTTTTAAGCCTTGTTTTTATACTTATTTATGGACGTCTTGCTGAAAGTGTAACGCAAATAAACTTGCATTATGGTGTCCATATAGTACTTGTTGAATACATAAGAAGTATGTTGCAAAGTTGGTATCTGAAGTATCCATGGCAGCTGCAATATACTTGATTCGCTCATTGCCATCTCTGTGCACTACTGCTATCATTTTATGCAGTAAATGTACATTTAAAAGAGCCTTAAAGACAGATACATAAACAGCAGCAGGTCTTATCGTGTCAGTACATACAGTCAGTTTAATAACAGTGTAATGCTTCTAAACTGTGGAGCTCATCACTCTTTATTAGGCAGTCAAACATACTGTAAGATAGACACCAGGAATATTTTGATGTGTTTTCTTCAGTGTATGTTCAGCAGTTTTTTTGGAAACACTGCAATGTTTCTAAATGATAAATTATATGCTGTAATTATTTCTTATCTGCATCAAGATTTGATCCCACCTTAGAAATATAAGGCATTCTGGAAGTTTTATTATAATTTTATTCAGTCTCAATGTTTTACAGCTTTCTTAGAAATGATGGAATCATCTACAGCTCTATGCATTATTTTGGATCTGAAATTTCTTTTTTCCTACCAATTAGTTGAAAGCTATGAAGTCGAAGGGTTGTAGCATCTTATTAGAATCACTTTAGAGATCAAAATTGGTTTTATATTATTGAAAACAGTGATTCCAAACTTCCAAACTTTTGAACAGTAGTAAGTAGTAGTAGTAGTTTTGGTTTTATTAGGCTGTTATTTGTCTTTTTATTCTTAGATATAACACAGAACATACAAGCATTTGTACTTATGGCTTTCTATACATGTTATTTGTAACAAATCTAAACAAAACCTTGTATCTCCAAGTAGTAACTTTACAGGAGAAGTGAAAAACATTCTTAATATTAAATGTAAGTAAAATAACAATTTTATTCCAAATAATAGAGCATTACATATGAAATTTTAACACAATGTAAGAAACGACAGCAATTATATATAAATATTATTCATTAGTCTATGGTTATGGTTAATATATGGTACAGTGGTGACACCTTACACCCTTAAAAAAAGGTTCGTTAAGGGTTCTTTATTAAAGGCAATGGTTCTATATAGAAGGGCGACAACTCAAAGGACCATGTGAATGCATGAATGGCTAAATGTTTGCATGGTTAAATGGTTTTTCTCTGTGATGGAGAAACTATTTATTGATAGAGTATATAGAATAGAAATATTCTATATAGAAACTGTATTTTGATCTATAGAAAATGCCTTTTTTGCTAATAACAAGTCATCTGTAAATAAAGTTCATTTATTTTTATTATCAGTATTAATTAGGCAGGGCGAGTGCTCTAATATGCGCCACCCTCGAAGCCCACATCATGATACAAATGATCCTCTGCAGTGTGAGGTCAAAGATGAATTTCAGAATCAGAATGAGTGACCGGTGCACCTGTCTTGTGATCGTGGCTGAGGTTTGGCATGTGCCCTGGCATGTTGCTCATGCTAGCCGTGGCCGGCAAAGTGAGATGCTGCTCAGCTTCCACTCACACCCCCTCCCCCTCAGCTCAGACCCCCTCCAGCATGCTGCTCCACATTCCAGCTTAAAGAAAAGCTCAGCTCTGTCCTGACCAGTCAGGGCACAGCGGTCCGGCAGGGCGATGCATTTGCTCCTCTAATGCTTCTATTGCTCCCACAGGAATGATCCTCTATAACGGACAGAAGAAGACAATGGGAGCCGATTTCATTTCCTTTGGGCTGGTGGGCGGCCGTCCTGAGTTTAGGTGGGTTCAAATCACACGTGCTGCAGATCAGATCAAACGTGACAAGTTTTCAAAGTCCTTTTAAAGGAATAGTTTGGCACACATTTCACAGTTAGTCACATTTACACACATTTCCCTCTTGCCCTTAGTGTAGTCGATCTGGCAAAGATGTATTTCGTGTCAGTGCTCATATGTATGTATGTTAAGTAATCTGAAATAGACAATCTGACCCAATTTGAGACAAATGCAAGGGTTTTAGGCGTGCAGTTTGCACGATGCTTATTGATTATAAGCTGGATAAGGTTATGTCACAATTTCCTTGGCCACACTTCCTCAAGCTTGTCTTGTCTTCTTGTCTTGTTTTCTTAACTTTGCTCCCTTCTCATCAATAGACCATATTAAGAACTCCAGGTCTAAGCAGACTTCTCTGTGAGAAAAATAAATGACGTTTTTTGAAAATTGGCACTGTTGTACCCTGTGGTACATATACATGACCGAAAGCCTTTTTAAAGAGTCAAAATGCGAATGTTACTACATGCAGGCCAACACTGTTGTGCATTGAAATGACATCACAAGACTGGCAACTTCACCAAAATGCTCCACACAAACCAGCAAGCTTCACTAAATCTGGTAGTTAAGTTGCTTTTACTGTTTGCATACCTGTAATATAGTAGTGTTTTTATATAAGACTTTCATGCAACGTCATTTCAGTATGCAGGAGTGTTAGCTTATGTGTATGTAGCATTAGTCATATTTTGGCTACTTGAAAGCCTTGGAATTCAAAGGATCCTGTGACATTCTGGGTAAAAATGTATGTAGGACAAAGTGTATCAGGTTTGGAGCCTTCTTGTTTCCCCCCAAAAGGGGGCGATAGCTGCAATTTTTAAAAACCCAGCAGTTTCTAATGTGGGTACAGAATTATGCATGATTTTCAAGGTCTGTGTCACCTGCATGTTGTCTGTAACCCCTTCTTGTAATCATCACCCACAATGCCCCGCCATGCATTATTGTAGATTTTATGTTATATACCTTTTCTGTGTTTTTCTCTTTCTTTTGTTCTCCCTGTATTTGTCCAGTTTCCCCCTTGTTTGACCCCTTAGCTGTGCAATATAGATCCCGAACCCTCTGTATCTGCCTCGTCCTTTAATACAGACTTCAGTAAACTTTTAAATAACTCGCAAATACATCCTGCTTCCTCAGCTGTCTCTGCATTACAGGGGACAATCTGTGAAAATTCAGACTGTTTTCTGAAGTTGAAAGTCGTAACTGAGCTCATTTTCTCTTTTCCTCATACGACAAATATAGTACTCAAAACCTGTCAACTCCAAAAGACATTCTAAGCTTATTCCCAGCCTGGATTTTCTGTCCTAAAGGTTTGACGTGGGCTCAGGCATGGCCACTATCCGCTACCCCACAGCAATCAAGCTGGGCGAGTTCCACACAGTGCAGCTGTACCGCAACGGCACGCAGGGTTCTCTCATCGTGGACCAGGAGGCTCCCATCAACGGCAGCTCCCAGGTGCAGTGTTTCAGTGGTCGTGCCTTTCTCTTCCAGTGCTGTACGATGGATCGGCTGCCTTAAATGGCTGTGTCTTGTGGTGTAATTCAAATGCGGAACATCTGCTGCCTCTGTACAGGGGAAATTCCAAGGCCTGGATCTGAACGAGGAGCTGTTCGTAGGCGGCTATCCAAACTACAGCATGATCGCCAAAACCGCAGAGCTCAAGACCGGCTTTGTTGGTAAGAAATAAATCCACTGCTTATTTTTTAATAAAGATGTCTGCAGTGTCTCCTTCTGCTTTGTTTTTTTTTTGTCCTACTATGTAGACGTTGCTAAACCATCAGAGTTTACTTAACTCCAAGATAAACAGAGTCAGTTTAAACTCTAAGGGGTGAGTCTGTGAAAGCTCCAAGTGTTTAGAAATTAATTTTGCACTGATGATTTTTGCTTGATATTTTAATCCATTTAACTGTAAGGACCTGTATGTCAACCTACACTGCAATTCCTCAGTCATAACTACATTCTTCAAAAGTGTGTTTGAGTGTGATACCACAGTAGAACCACTTTTGGTTCCCTAGAGAACCATGTTTGAAAAAGAGATTCGTGAGTGTAGTAGTAAGAACATTTTAAAGGTTTTAAGGTTAGCACTGTGGTAGCACTTTATAACAACAGGCCCTCATAAACAGTGATTTAATCATTACCTACTTGTTTGTTAATGGCTGCTAATAATTGTATAATACTTGCATTAATAAATGGTACCGTGTGAATTATTAACAATTTATGTAGTGACATACCTTTTATTTTGTCAGTCAAAGTAAATCAGTTAATCAGTCTTAATTAATCAATTAGTTGGAATGGTAGAAACCTAATTAATTATAAATTGTTAATAATTATTTGATTATTTTATGGTTATAAATTATATAACTTACTTTGTTGCTTTAAAACACCCCATAATCATATATATGCTAACTAATTTGTAATTGACATCATTACTAATCATTATTAGGATCCGTATTAGAAAGTTGTTACTTTATATATAATAGTTATGAAAAGCGTTTTGAGTGCTGTAATAATTTGTATGTCAATAAGTAAATGGTTGATAATTACACATTAATTATTCTAACACAAATAATTGATACACAAGTAACAAATGCGTAGTTATCAATTATTTGTAATTGTAATTATCATTAAAAACGATTAGATAATGATTAAGTTGCTATTTATAGCAGTCTGTCATTATATTCTTTCTATAAACTTTACACGTGAATGTTCTTTAAACTTTAAAAGGGTTCTGCACATCCCTTCACATCTCTAAAGAACTGTCCATTGAAAGTTTTTTAGGGAACCAAAGGTGGTTCTTCTATGGAATCATATACAGAATCCTGGTTGGCACCTTTGTTGTTAAGAGTGCAGAGAACTTACATGCTAATTTCATAGTGGCAACTGAATAATTCATAGTAGTCATGCGTTTTAAGACTCGTTACTGAATAAGTCTGCGGTTTAAGTGGTATTTAAAATGCATTACCTGTTTTGTCCCTTATTTCTTCCAGGTTGCATTAGTCAGCTGATCATCCAAGGGGAAGAAATCATTTTTAAGGATCTTGACAGAAGCTCTACTGGTGTTACTAACTGCCCAACCTGCAAGGATCGCCCGTGTCAGGTTAGACCTACTGTGACCAAAAGCAAAGATCAAAATCAACTCATGGATGAATGATGTTATTTTAAAATTGAAGTATACTTATTACTTACCCACCATGCCTAGAGGAATGTTCTGCATTATGCATATTTTTGTGTCTATATGTTTGAAACTGTATGCTTAAAACTTTTTTTTTTCTTGTTCCAGAATGGCGGAATGTGTCACGACTCTGTGGCCAGTCTGTACAAGTGCAACTGTCCAAGAGGATTCAGTGGGAGCAACTGCCAGCATCAGTCCTCCCTGCACTGCCATCCAGGTGAGCTTTTCTGAAAGACGCTTACCTTATCGGTCCACTGTAGGTGTACAATTACAGACTGCAGCCTTTCTGCACAAATTATCATTCATGATCTTTTATTCACACTCTACCCCATTCATCATTGGTCAGTTTCCAACCACAGGACCTCTTTTGACCAGATATTATTTGAGTGGTGGACCTTTTTGACACACTGTGACACTGTAGGAGGGTAGTGTGTGGTACGAGTGTGCCAGTTGCTGGAGTTTTTATATACCTGCTAAGTCACTGCTAAGTTGAGAGTGGTCCAACACCCAAAAATATTGAGCCATGAGCGGATCTGTGGTCAGAAACTGATCAATGATGAACGGCTATAGCAGCATTGTTTGTTGTACAGTTTGCTAAATTTTTGTTGTCAGCTTCCAAGGCTGTTAACAATTACAGCCTAGCAGATAGCATAATGCAGACAATACACAAAGCTAAGGATCACTGGCAAAAATATAATGTTGCAATATTTGACAACATTTTCGTAATGCACAGTGCTTAAGTATCATTTCTTATTTAGTTGCTATCCAATATTTGGTAAGTTGTCACAGATAAAACACACCAACAATGTCAAAATTTTAAAAATCCTATCAAAAACTATAAATACAGTGATTTTTATTCAACATTTTACATACTTTTCTGTTCTAAATCCACACAAACAGGCCTAATTATGCCCTATTTGTAGTATACATGCAGTTGTTTAGTGTTCTAGAAATACTGATGATGGATCCTTAGAAAAGCGTATTGTGACTTATTTTTTCACAACATTGAATCATTGTATTGTCCACCTCTACACATAGCACAACCAAACATTCAAAATGGGCCCAAATTATATCACACATAGAGAGAATTAGCACTTTCTGAAACATCTACAGCATGCCATGTGCTACCCCGGGCACAGGAAGGACGCTGGAGGCAGAGTTGAAGGTCGCAGCAGCCATTTAACTTTATTTTTCTCTCCAAACAAACACAAAACAGCACAAAATGAAAGCTGCCCACTTTTCAGTGGCTTCTTACTAGACTCTGCTCTCGGGCTCGTCAATCGGGCATCGAACATGATGCAGCGGCCAGGAGGTGGGGCTCGGGACTTGCACGCGGTCCTCCACTCCCTCGCAGATTTCACCCTTTTCCCGGGGTCTTTGTAGGGTTTCGTCTGGGCTCAGAGTTTGGGCCCCGCCTTCCTGCTGCCTCTCGTGGCCGTCATCGGGGCCCAGGCGACAGGCGCATGCCACAATAACCAATTAAATAACCCTAATTCTAACCATAAGCCGACCAATCATAGCATCCATTCTATAAGGTGACAGCATATAACAAACACAACTTGCAACAAAGCCTCACACTTACCAATCTGTGCTAGCAGGGGGTATTAAATGTTTTTGTGGCTCAGCACTGATCACAAACCTTAATTTCATGCTTTGAGTGTATTTTTGTTCACTTGCCACACACAACATGTCACTACATGCGTGTATAATACTTGCGAAACATTTCTAACTTGCGACTGTTGTAAAAATAAAAGCTTTATCGAAATGTTGCACTGTATAGGTGTGTCTTCTATTATTATTATTATTATTATTATTATTATTATAGCACAATATAGACTGAATTATGCTGTTGTAAGAAGACAGATTTGCAGAGATTTGCTAAATGGTTAGGCATATGAAGATTTTCTGCAAAGGTGGTTCTACTGTTGATTCTCTTCTCTAATATACGAATCTCAATGGCTAACACAAACTATGCATGTCAACAGATGTGCTGCCATCCCTAAGTACATTATTTGTATTATTTGCTCATCTACAGAGGCATGTGGCCCAGATGCCACTTGCATCAACCGGCCAACAGGTACAGGCTACGACTGCCGCTGCCACCTCGGCAAGTTTGGAAACAAGTGTATGGATGGTAAGGAGTAGTATTTTTTCATTCTCACCAATATTGTTTTAAAGATTTAGCATAGATCTCACTAGCCTTGTGCTCACGTTCGCAGGCACACTGGTGACGACGCCTTTGTTTGACGGCGAAGAATCATACATTGCATATCCACCTCTTACCAACATTCACAACGACCTGCGCATCGACATGGAGTTCAAACCCATGGACACTGATGGCTTGATGTTCTTCAGCGGAGGGAAGAAGATGAAAGTGGAGGACTTTGTTGCTCTCTCCATGGTGGACGGCCATGTAGAGTTCCGCTACGAGCTCGGCACAGGTAGGAGTGCAGTTCCACTGTTGATAGAAATAATTGCATACTTTTTATGCTCTTTTTTACAAAGTTAACCCCTTAAACTGTGAGTTTCACTTGTTATGACTTATTATTCAGTATCTACTGTAATTAAAGTAACTACTATAAAACTAATGAGTTTATTCAGTCATGGGAGTGTGGAATTAAACTGTTGCCCACACAAGGGCCCTTGCAGTTTATGGGGTTAAATCAATAGGGTTACATTATTGTTTCCTAAGTATTAACTATCCAAAACAGTTGGCCTGCATTTTAATGCACATTTTTGCCAAATTTTCAAAAATGTGCAGATACATTTGAAATCAGGGTCTTTAAATACTTACAGCTGAGCAGTGTTCCTTAGCTACAGTGTAAACAAACGTCTACGAACCTGTAACGGCCATAACACTCCAATCCCAGTGCAAATATAATACCAAAATGCAAAATATTTGGACACACAAACAAATGGGCAGAATGTTTTCAAGTGACAAATATATTTTAGGGCCCCCCCCGCCATTCAACTTTACAGGCACTTTCACATTTAGCTCTGGCTGCCCGTAGCCCAGTTTGAGCTGCTTTTGGACCTGCTAGTGCCAAACGCAATGAAGCAGAAGGCAAACAAATCCTTTTGCCACTTGCTTAAAAGCTCTAGTGGCTGGGACAAAGCTGAACCAGCATCTTGGTTGTGGCCATGCCAACGCCAGAGACAACAGTGATTGGTTGACTGAGTTCACCAACGAACAGTAGGTGAATAAAGTATTTTCACTGTCCCAAAAATTATGTTTGGTGTGCAGAATATCTTTAGCTATACATCTGTTCATATTCACTTACCAACATCTGAATAATTCAAGCTTGTTTTCAAAAGGCCTTAAGTCAGGATAGTCAAACTCATATCCTGGAGGGCCTCAGCACTGCAGATTATAATGCATAGTTTGTCATTTCATTGCTTTTATTGACCAATCTCAGCTCATGAAGGGTTTGGTAAAAAGCAAGGAGGATGCTGAACTCTTCAAAGATCCTCCAGGACTAGACTCTGACAGCCCTGTTGCAGGTGTTCCTTTAACCCAGGTGGTGCTTAATGCTGTGTGTTATTGTTCGTCTGCAGGCCAGGCGGTGCTGCGCAGTCAGGAGCCCTTGTCTCTGGGCCAGTGGCACAGGGTGGCCGCAGAGCGAGTGAACAAGGACGGCTCGCTGAAGGTGGACCACGCGAAGGAGATCAGGAGGTCATCGCCCGGCAAGGCGCAGGGCCTCAACATCCACACCCCCATGTACCTGGGCGGCGTGCCCTCCATGGACATTCTGCCCAAACCTGCCAACGTCAGCATGCTTTTTGATGGCTGCATTGGAGAGGTCAGCACTTTGCAGGCTATTGGTTCACAGATTTGGCATTAGTTTTACAAACTGCATTTAACATTTAGAACTCACAGTAGTGAAAGTTTATTGTATTATACATATATATTTTATATTACATTTGTTCTTATTTGAGGCTCATTGTAGAAAAATTCTGCTGAAAGTGTGAATTCTGAGCTTAGTCTGCACCATTTCTGTGTTTGGAGACAAAAACACCAAGCAGAGGAGATATTTTATTATAATTTAAATTTGATAAGAACACTGTAAAAAGTGATTCAGTGTTTTAACCTGATTGCTTCATAATAGTAAGATGGAGAACGAAAAAACTGTTTTTTACATTCTGTTGCTATATGTTATTTATTCAATGAACTGAACATTTTATGGCAAGTTAAAACAGTGAATTATGTATTGCAGTGAAGGTATGGTTGCGTGTAGTGTTGTTTTGTTAAAAAAAAAACTTTTTTTTTCTTTTATATAGCCAAAACAAAACAGATCTGAACCTGTCAATACAGAATGTAAATCAAGCGAAATATAATCGCTTAACTACGTAATTTATTATGAAATTACATTAATGCTAACATACATTACCAAACAACAGTAACAGTTAGAGACTGTGTCACTTTTTCTTTTCCAGCACTGTAACTTTGAGGGTCTGCATGTACCAAACTGATATTTTTTCTTTAAAACTGAAAAAGATTGAAGAAATAAAGGATTATTTCTAACATATTTATTTGCACTAAAATAAACATTTCTTTTGTAAAAAGATAAGAATATTTCTTTTTTACTATTTTTTTCTTTCAAATCATACTCTTTAACTGTTACCACACTACAGATTAAGTTAACCTGGCCGTCACTTTTAATAACCTTCAAATAATACGTTGCTAATGGAGGTTATGAATCTGTTTACTCACTGTTAGAAGTTACCTTAGAATATTCAGGTGGCTAAGTTACATTCTTTTGTAATTTGAAACAAATAAATCTTCATTAAAGTCATCTTTTTAAACTGTCCATCCAGGTATCCATCAATGGTAAGAAGGTGGACCTGTCCTACAGCTTCACAGAGAGCCAGGCCATCAGTCAGTGTAGGGACGAGAGCCCGTGTGACCGCAGGCCCTGTCAGAACGGCGGCAGCTGCATGCCCACCGCAGAGTATGAGTTCCAGTGCTTCTGCAGGGACGGTTATGAGGGTAAGCCTTTTTGTTCTGCTTTGTATCTGCACAGACGTGTTGCTGGAGCTCAGATTGTGGCAGTAGGTAATGGCTGAGGTGACGTTGCTCCAGTCAAAAAGTTTGGGTGCCCCGGTCAAATAACATGTTTTGTTGATTTTCTGAGTGTACATTAGTTAACACGTCCTCTACAGAGAACACACTTCTTCACATTTTAATACACGATTACTGTTTATTTGCTGAATTTAACATACTGGGGGGAGGTGAAGTGATAAAATATTGCTATGTATTGTTACTTTTTTCAGTGTGTGAAACGGCAAATAAATAGCAATTATGCACTAAAGTTTGCAGAAAAATGTAGTATTTCTGTTTGTTCACTGTAGAGGACATATTAACTTATTTTCACTTTGAAAGTAAACAAAACATGCAGTTTGACTGGGGGTGTCAAAGTTTTGAATACAACTGTATGAGTGAGAATTGCATTTGAAATTATTCTATTAAAGCACATAATATGATATGATTTTATTATTGCCAGTAACTGCAACTTCCTAATGATTTTGGGCTGTGAAATCATAAAAATAATTCATTGTGAATAATCACATTTTTTGTATTTGCGTTTTTTTGTTTTTGTTTTTTCCTGTAAAAGCAGTACATTGTGTTATAGCTGTATAAGTGAACAAAGTAAGCTTCATCAGGATGTATTACTTTCAGTAATTCAGTAACATTATTTTCATTGTATGAATGCAGCGTCCACATGAACCTGAACATGAAAATCACATGATTTCCAATTTTCATCACCGACGTTCAGTGCGAGCAACAGTGTCCGCATGTTCCAGTGACTCATTGTATCATATGTAGCATTCATACAGTTAATTGGACTGTCCATGATTGTAGCTTCTCGCTCTCATTCATAAAACTAATAGACTCTTATACAGTGGAGGCCCTCAAGGGGAGCTGGAGCTTCACTTTGTTGTTGCTTTTTGCTCGCTGATTTATGACTGTCCAGTCTATTCTGCTGAAGGTGCTGAAGGTGTCGTTTTAACAGCCATTTAAAAGCTGTACTTCATCAAGAGGGTTATAACTGTGGATTCTGTGTTGTTGCAGGAGAGCGCTGTGAGGTGGTGAAGGACACCTGCCTGGACTCCTCTCAGTGCCAGAATGGAGGCAGCTGTTTGGATAATCACTGTGTGTGTCCTGCAGGCTACGCAGGCCTGTTCTGTGAGGAAGGTTCGTTCTGTTCCATCTCCTGTTTCTCTTAGTCGCTACATTTTGGTTCTCAGCTCCAGTCCTGGGTGTCCTGCACTTTCATCATTCTCCCGCTCTAACAACCTGACTCTGCTCATGAAAGCTCAGTCTTTCACTGAAGAGTTGAATCATTGTGTCACAGCAGAAGAAACACAAAGCTGCTGGGCTGTAAGTCACCAGTGCTGGAACTGAAAACCTTGCATACTGAAGAAGTTGCTGCTGTATATACACTGCCCATAAAAGCTTTAGTGGCACTAAGCTTTACAAAATGTTTTAAATAAATGAGGACATTTCTTTGCCAATTTGCAGTAACTTAGCATATTAAACAGTTTTGGTATCTCCGTTTTCTTCTGCAAAATTAGAGAACTGACAAAAGCACTATTTTGGGAATAACGCCATTCCCCTTAAATTTTATTTCCTTGTTGTGATGTAAGCATTCATCAACACTCCTTTCAAGTTGGGATGCCCGATCCAGCTTTTTGGCTCCCTCATCTGATTTGAGTACTTTAATACAGAGTATCGGCAAAAACCAATCAAATTTTTTCACAGATACTAGAAAACACCAGTATGCATATGCTTATTAGCTGGGGTATACTAGACTGCCAAGAAATGCTACAGTATTGTGTCGCTCTGGAGTGGCCTGCCTTTTATAATGACTATTTTATAATGCGCCAAATATTTATTTATGATCCAATTTCACTGATCTGATGATTTGGCTACCAGTTACCTTTATTTAGAAGCAATTAATTCTTGATAAGTTTATAGTGGTGTAAATGCTAAACTGATAGCTTTTGTTTTTTGGTGGGCTACTTATGTGAAATAACTTTTGTATAGTGCTCTAAAGAGCCCTCCTTCTCTAGGGTTTACATTATTTCCTTTAACACTGGTATTTAATAAAAGTGACCAGTGCAAGCAGTAAGGCAGAACATTTCTGAGATAGTTTTGTTTTTAATCAGTCGTGACTCGTGAGTGAAAAATGCTGCAAAAAGAGTATTCTGTACATGTTTCTGTTGGCATGCTGTTCACAGCAAGCGGCAAAAAATAGATTTGAAGTGTAATAGCCACAAACTCACATTTTACAGGCCTGTGTTTTCACTAAAGGCATTGAGCTCAAATGCTGTCAAATCATTGACGCTGCAGATATTACTCATTTTGCTTTGTTAACATGATAATGCGCCTCACTGTTGCAGGTTGTGAATAATGACTATGGCACCCCTGTGACACTGGAGTAAATAGAGCACATGAAAGAAAGAAAGGATAGGTGGTGGGTTGGTTTTAATCCATTGAAGTACACTTGGATCAGCTATGATCATTATCCTTTGGGTTGATTTGGGACGTCCCTACTTTCAGGTGTCTAAACTACCTTTGGGCCAAAAGAGATTCAGTATGGACTTTGAACAACAACTTAAAAGAGATAACAGACAAATCATTACATAAGGAAAAATAATGAACATGAAGCTAAGTGTTGCAAAGTATTTGATGGGCAGTGCATGTATAGACTGTTTTTACGAACCTCAATTCTAAAACAGTTGGAGCAGTATGTGAAATGCAAATAAAAACAAAAAGCAGTGATTTAAAATACCACTTTGACCTGTATTTAAACTAAAACAGTACACAAACAAGATGTTTAATGTTTTACCATATCAACTTCGTTGTTTTTTGTAAATATTTTGCAAACATACATACAGATATATATAATTATAAAAACCGGCTTCTGTGATGGATATTATCACATGGGCTGGGAAACACTTTGACAAACTGTTGTCATTAAACACTGTCCATCACTACAGAAGCCAGCAACGTTCAGAAACACCACTGATGCTTTCAGTTTGTTAATGAAAATAATGGACATTGTGTTCACCAGGCCAAAGAAGAAAAGCGCAATCCACATTGTTAACAGTGTGAAGTTCAAAAGGAGAAGGTGTATTAGTGCACATCATGGGTAACTTGCAACTCTGTCAAAGCACCGTTAATGCTGAAATTTGGAATACCATATGCTGCCATCTAGGCAACGTCTTTTTTAGGGATGTCTATGCTTATTTCAACATGGCAATGCCAAGCCGCATCCTGCACGTGTTTCAGCAGCATGGCTATGTAATCAGACAGTGCAGCTAATGGACTGGCCTGCCTACAATCCAAACCTGTCTCCAACTGAAAATGTGTAGTGTATTACAGAGTGTAAAGGCAGCAAGTAAGGCCCTGTGCAGTTGCGCATTTGGAGACTTGAAAAACTGAACAATGTCAAAACAATCCCATTTTTAAAAGTAAGTTCATGAGCTAAAACATCGAAAATCATGTTTTCCACTGGTTTTAATTTAATGCAGATCAAACAGAATTTACTAGTCACTGCTTTTATTGGCATTTCACACTATCCCAACTTTTTGGAATTGAGGTTTGTACTTCACAGCCATGACTGTGTTTAGTGGCTCATCTCACCCTAAAAGCCTTCTTGTAGTGAGAAAAAGGCAGAAATGCAAAAGGGTCTCTCTAGGCTTTTTTATGAAAGTACACATACGTACACATCCTTCACAGAGAACACACTTCTGCACTTTTCAATGCACAATTACTATTTATTTGCTAATTTTATCATATTGGAAAAATAAAACACAATTTCGCCTGTGCAAAAGTCAGTCCAGTCCAGTATGTATACAAACCCAGCAAA
Source organism: Colossoma macropomum (assembly GCF_904425465.1). Taxonomy (NCBI): domain Eukaryota; kingdom Metazoa; phylum Chordata; class Actinopteri; order Characiformes; family Serrasalmidae; genus Colossoma; species Colossoma macropomum. The sequence continues at coordinate 32,983,447 of NW_023494802.1, read as the reverse complement.
TAAATAGAAACTGTGCACTAAAAGAGGCAAGTTTGTAACTTGAAATTTTCAGTTAGAAAATCAGCAGAACACGTAAATTGACCAAGAATGTTCAAACTTTTGTCTACGACTGTATGCTACTAGCAAAGTTTCTCTGAAACTTTGAGTTTCGTGTCAGCTGAAGATCCACACATAAAACCCCATCCTCTTAGCAAGCCTTGTCCCACTCAGCTAAGCAAGACTCACAGCTCTCCTCAGAGCCCAGCTGCTGTGAGCCTGGGGGCCTAGCAGCGTCCAGCAGTAAGTTTAACTTACCCGTGCACTCACATGGCTGTATCCCACACATGCAGGACAGAAGGCGGTCCCCACTGAGGCAGCATGGAGTTTGGAGGGCAGCGAGGTTAATGGTACAGTATCCGTCCCGTCTGCCTGAGACACCACTAACCAGGAGAACGCTCTCACGGGCTCGTCCCATCTAACACCCCTCAAAAAAACACCCAACCATCAATGAAAGTTGTTATTTCAGGTGTCTGCTTACATGGCAATGCAATGCTTGTTATCTGTGATCTCCATGTCATTTGCTAGCACTCTCGGAGAGTAACGTCAAGCAGCCGTTACGCACTTTCTCCTGATTCTGAATGGCGCATGCATTTCGAAAGTGCATAACGCCTGCTTGACTTTGCCTCAGAAAGTGCTGGCAAATGCTGAATGAACTGTCACTTAGGCTCTGCTTCATGTAAACTGACCCCTGAAATAGAGTGTGTCCAAAAAAAAAAAGCTCTCGTCTGCACCTGACTCGTCACCGGGTCTTCTGTGAAATGTCAAACATACGGCTAAGCAAAGGGAGATCTATATCTTCACGTTCACATTCACTTTTTGCTGTGTAGTGCTGATTGAGGATTGAATTTAAAGGCTTGAACTGTACCATAGAGGAGTCAAGCAATGGTTTATATGCATCTACAGACTGTAAGATTCCCCATTTGCATCTTCTGAAGCATCTCTTTCTGCCTTTTACAGCAGCGCGTCCGTTTTCACATCCGTCTCTCCACCTGCTTGTTTCACTAGCACTTTCATCCACTTTCATCCATGTGGAAATGAGACGAACTTCTTTGTGGCGCGAGCGGTCAGATCCATTACTGATCCGTCACTAACTACTAAACATCAGTGACTTAAATAATACTCCAGCATGTTTCAGCTAATCTCTATCTGCTCTATCTGTGTTGTACTGTCAGTTAGCACAGACAATAATTTTGATGCATTTTTCTGTATGTAGACAAGAGCCAAAAACCTGTTGATTCAAAATATACTTTTAATCGAAGCCTTTGGGCATTTGCTGAATTCCATGAATAAATATTTATTAATCTTTATACTCTCTGATACAATACATGTCTTGCCAAAGCTGCTCCTAAAGAATTCGATTTTTCTAAATAACTACATTATTCAGTGGTTGAGAAGTAAACAAAGTCATTCAGAGTGCTTTGATGTGAAGTTGTATCACTGTAGTGAAACTTACCAAACCAGATTTCTTTACAGTGGTGATGATAGGAACCAGGGGTCAGTTTGTGTACAATGCAAACATATGCCATTTTGTTTACTATCCAAAACTGACAGTGAACCAGCACATCTTTTTTATATGTAATGCTGATGATGATACAATCATGGTAAATCTGAAAAAAGCAAATGCAAAGGTTAGGGCACCCCTGCGGTCAGGAGTTTTGCTTTGCCTTTCTGGTCAGCTTATAAGCTGTTCTATCTGAGAGCTTTCTTGGTCTTCCAGATCATGTTTTGACTTCCACAGTCCCCCGTAACTGCCATTTTTTAAACAACATTTCTGGCTGTGGAAATAATGAGATGGAAGCACTTTGACTTTTTTATAGCTTTACCTTTCATAGCTTCATTTTCAGATCCTTAGCCAGCTGCTTGGAGGAGCCGATAGTTGTTGAGCGTTAGCACAAGGTTTAAAGAGTCAGAGAATTAATTACACTCCTGGTTCTTAATGGCAGTTTTTGACCTATCTAAGCCACCTAGGGCTTCAACTAATGACCACTTTCGTAACTGATTAGTCGGTCCATTATGACTTCGGTTAATAATTAGTTGGGACCTGAAAAACTGCAGGTATTAGTTTGGCAGTGTTTCATTAAACAAATAAAAAAACCTGAACACAATAAAAAATACAAAACACCTACCGTCTTTTCTAATTCATGTTTTCTAAAAAGCTTTTATCAAAAGCACAGTAATATATAGTCTTCATTGCTCCTGAAACTATATTTTCGAAAGGTGCAGAAATAAAGGACAATCACAAAAAAATCTTACAGGGCAGTCCAAGTTAGGCTGGTTTTCTGTATTTCACCTCTAATGACAAAAAAAATTGAAAAAGCTTGTATGTGTTCAGTAACATCATGTAAGGAAATTCGATATTACAGATCACAGCAACAGTCCACTTATCAGCTGTGTCAGACACAGAGACCTAAAGCAGTTCATCACCCATAAAACAGCAGTAACCATGCGCAATGTCAGCGTTTTCAAATCTATACATTTTTACTGATAACGTGATTTGTTGCCAATGCCAATGTCAATTAAATGTTGCAGCCCTAAAGCAGTCCTAACAAGTGAACTAGGGTCTAACAAATTAATTAAGTTCCGAGGCTTTGCAACTCGAAGGGTGTCCAAACTTTTGCACATGCCACAATACTAATTTATCCCAAAAAAATTAATAAAAAAATAAAAAAATTAATAATAGCTGCATAGGTAGTTATACTTCTGCCTGAAGGATTCATACAGCAACTGCCCAGAGACTTCTATTATATTATATTTTCTTTTTTTAAATACACAAAAATGCTTTTGTGATCCATGGTATGATACGAATGCAGAAGATAGAGATTAGACTGAAAGCTAACTGGACTAGTCTGGTCAAACAGGTGAGCGTAGGGCCAAAGACTCGGTGGATAGTGTTAAGCATGAAGGAGTTGTGTTGGTAAGCATTGGACTGCCTGGGACTTCAAGACTTCTTTGAGCAGCTTGCTGGGAGTACTGGGAGAATGTCTTCTTTTTGGAGGAATGCCTCGTCTCTACCATTGTCACTTGTCAACTTTGTGTGTTGTTTATGTGCAAGTTAAGTGTCACTTATCTCGATTTACATGTTGATTTACAAATTTCTTTTTCTCGCCGATTAATTCAAACATGACAAGATCAGTGCTTATATTAACCATACAGATCACTGGAAATGCTCTCTTTGCTCTCTTTCGTCCTTTCATTAACAGACCTTCAGGTCATTCCATTGGTATCCACAGGATGGCAGTATAACAACAGATTTGCCTGACGGCCTTCAGTGTTGTGTAAACTGAAACTTGTGCTTCTGTCACAGATTCTCCAATCCAGTATTCGGCTTTTTTCCACGATGATGGCTACCTCGCCCTTCCTAAGCCAATGTTCCCACGCAGGTGAGTCAGCCCATGCCTGAAGTTGCATTTCTTTACTGGTCAGTCATAAGATACACAGTGCAGTGTATTGCGTTATGTCAATTTTGGTCACATTTCTTCTGGTTGTAAGTAACTGTGTGGTTGATTTCAGTTCTCCCGACTCTCCCGAGACCATCGAGCTGGAGATAAACACTCTCTCTCCAGATGGCCTCATTCTGTGGCAGGGAGTGGTAGGTTCTGGAACAGAAGTCTCTCTGTCCACTCTCACTGTACACACACGCTCAACATACAGTACTGTACAGAAGTGAGAGACCACCTTTCATGTATTTTATTTCCAGTCAAAACAGCCATTAAGTATTAAGTTATTCATTTTTTAGCATCTGAAAAAAGCAGAAAACACAGAAAATTGCACGGAAGCCTCCACTACTAAATATAATATCACATTTTCCTCTATTTTGTGTGTCCACCTTTTATGTTGATCACAGCCTCCATTCTTTTCAGGAGACTTGCTGACAGTTTTTTTCATAGCAGTCTGCAGGAATGATTTTCCACAACTCCAAAGTTCAGTCTTAGAAGGCTGAAGGGCTCAGTAAGAACTCAGTAAAGTTGAGGACTGGACTCTCGAGTGACCAGTCCAATGTTCTGAGAACATTGTCAATGCCCTTTTCTCAGTAAGGCCTTCCTGACAGCTACACATCCTTTCCGATCACAGTGTTGTCTTCTCACAGTGAAAGGATAGACAGAAACACCTGTGGATTTTCAGATCTGAAGCAAGAGTGGAGCTTGATTTCCTCCCCTCTCTCAAAGATGAAAGTACTGTTTGTCCAAGGGGTACAGTTTTGGTGGTCTGCCAGGTCTTGCATGGTTGTTAGGAGTCCAGTTGTCTTTATATATATTTTTTAAACTCAGTTTTGCTACTTTTTTCACTTCTTTTTGTATGACTTTCCCCTTCCTCCTCTCCTCAGAAATATCTCCTGAATAATAAATAACTTATTACTTTGGCTGGAAATTAAATACATAACGTGTGGATTTTTACACAGTAGCAGTCTGGTATGTACAGTCCCAGTCAAAAGTTTGGACACACTCTTATAGATGGATTTTGCTTTATTTTTACTATTTCCCACATTTTAGAATTATTATGAAGTGACTACAATCAGAAACTGGCTTTCTGCAATTTAAATTCACTTTACCTCCCAACATAGCTGACTCTTCATATTTATAGACCTGTAAAGTCAAACAAGAGATGTACATGGTGCACAGAGTACATGGAGGAGTTTCTTTTGCAGCTTCCAGTAATTTTCCTAGGAATGCTCCCTTATCTCTTTGAAAGGGACCTGACATGATATGTGCCTGTGATCACATGATCTATGCCTTGACTGACCTTTTTATAATCCCCCCTCCACCCGTATTTCAGCAGCCTGTGACACATTGAGCTGTTCACTTTTTCCCACTGACTCTAACTTCTGCATTTGGATGATTTATAACCATGTTGAAGATAATCTTGTTTGGAAGCAGCGTGCTGCAGACCACTGTCGTGTCACACGGCCCGGCCGCTCAGCACCAGAGGCAACGAGCGCGCATTTAAAGCGGTAGTATGGTGAAAAATTTAATTTACAGATTTCACCCCATCACAAATATAGTCCATCAGCCAAGATGTGTTTGGTGTCTTAAGTTCTTTAGTTTTGATCGGAAACTAAAATGCTAGTGTTGCTAACAAGTAATGGCAGCTTATTACTACCATTTAGCACTGTGTAAACTGCATGTTGGAATAAACAGACACTTTAAACCATGTTAAGTAACACTATATGACACTGCTATAAGAATTTACACAATTTTATAGATAACGTCATACGGTGTCAAAAACTACGTCAGATCTGTTTGAAACTAAAAGAAAATATGAATTTGATATTCTTTCTGTACCCTGATGGATTTCAGAGTGAACCACAATAGTAGGGAGGCTCTCAAGCCAGCTCTGTGTTTAGTCTAGTTATAAGGGAGGTGACGCATATTAATATTATTTTACTCTGCCCACTGGTGTGTGGTGATGTAATCAAAATTCAGAAGACATTAAGTGGTAATAGTGTTCTTTATAATAAAGAGAACAAATTGATATTTTACTCAGAAGTTTTCAAAAGTGAAACTTGAAATTTATTTGTTTACTTAGTAAAACTTTAGAAACTGGTTTCCCATTTTTTTTTAAAGCTGCACTACATAAGATTGTTGTTCTGTTCATACAATTTCAGTTTTCAGAAGAGAAAATTGTCAACTTCAAATTCATTTGTTAATTGACTTTTAAAAGTGAGGAAACTTTCTTTTTTAAAGTAAATCAGCATGTCACAGTTTACAGTGCTATGTTTTGATCACAGATTATGGCAGCACAAGACATTTGTCATTTAAAAGATGTGAATCTTGCTTAATATGACCAGAGACATGAACTAACAAGGTAAAAAAAAAAGTCAGTTTTGATTACAGGATGCCATTAGGGGCAGGTGTGTGTTGATTTAGGTGTGCGATTTACATGATGATAATTGTTGTTCATGGGCTTCTGTTACTTGTAGCTCTAAAGAAATAAGCTCCGGACACCAAACATGTCTTGTAATTGGGAGAAATTCTGCAAATCTAATTGCTTTCTCCAAACTATCGCTTTAAAATGCATGGCATTGTGAGAGTGAATGCACTGCATGTTGCCTGGTTTGCTCTGCCACACTAACCCCCCCCCAACCCCACTCCCACCATCCTCCTCAGGAGCCTGCAGCCGCCCTGAGCCTCCGCAAGCTGCATGCTAGCAAAAAGGTGGCCGCTCTCCGCAAGCGGGCACACACTCAAGTATGTTTGCCTTGTTATGATAACTGAATTTTTGAGATGTTTGTTTTTGCTACACTGAAAAAAATGGTTAATAATGGGAATGTAGTGGAAATAAATCCCCCTATATTTACCATTTTAACAGATTCTGTTCATCCTGGCAAAAAAGCAATCAGCAAAAAATAAGAGATACCCTGCATTTCATTTGATCACTTAAATTCATTTGCATGTTTTATGCATGTTCATGTTGCCTGTCAAGGACATTTAGTCAAAACTGGATCATTTTGCACTTCCACTGAAATGACCATCTGCTTTTGCATATTCAAACAACTTTCATTTCCAATAACTTTTCAGTTATTCCTGGTTGTGAAAGTTTTAAGACAGTCAACTGTAAAACTAGCTTTAATGCAAAAAGTGATATCTTGGCAAGTAACATGATGTAGAAATGTAGTCAATTTGCCTACTTTTTCTCATTATAAGATGCAATACTCTGCCTATTTTTATATTATTTTTAGTTGTTCAGTTAAGTTTTTTTTATATAGTGAAATGTATCCATTTGCAGGTAATTTAATTATAATTGCCTGAATTTTTCTTAAAGCAAGCTAAATTATCTGTATTATTTCTGGAATCAAGCAAAATTAGCTGTATTTTGTCTTAAAACAAGCAAAATCTTCTGCATTGTTTCTGGAAACAAGCAAAATGGTCTGCATTGTTTCTTGAAACAGGCAACATTTACCTGTATTATTGTTTAAAATAAGGAAAATTGTCTGAATTATTTCTTAAAACAAAAGAAAACAAGTGAAATTATGTGCGTTATTTCTTAAAAGAAGCAAGATCATTTGTTACTAGTAACAATAGTTAGAAATAGGTTGAATCATCTTAATGTAATATTAACAATCTTGTAATGACAAACAGATATATTGACCACATTTAGGATGATTTCACTTCCCAAAATATCACTTTTTGCCCTAAGTACATCATTTAATTCATATGTTTAGTAACATTCTCATTGTAGCCCCTTTATTTATAATATGTTCATATTTTGAATAGGAAGAATAGTTATGGAATAGTTTCTTTAAGTAATTGCCACAGACTCAAATTCAGTGCAGCCTGCAGCCTGTGTTCATGTCAAGGGCACATCTGGAGATATGAGATAAAAGGTTTGACTGTCCCCTGTAATACTCTTTGTAGGAACTTGGAGATCAAGGAAAGGGCAAAGACTTCATAAGTCTGGGTTTACAGAGTGGACACATAGTGTTCAGGTAAGAGGCTGAATCATTTTCTCAATCATATTTGAGAGAAGTAGTATTTCACACACTTACCCCAACTTGATAGACTAAAAGATAGATGGAGAAGTACAACATAGAGACAGGAGTGTCTGTCATTTTTTTCTTTCGGCTGAAAACCAAAAGTGCCTTTTTTGATCTAAATGTTTCAGTGCTTATTATTATACTGTTATGATAATTGTAATAAAAAGTTAACAGTTTAGAATCCATACTTTAACAAGAACTTCTCCACTTGTTTCAATGAGCTATGAGTGAGACGTCATATAAAATTACCACATTAATTTGGTGATTTGTTAAGTCTTTTAAAATAAACTATAGTTCAGTCTAACTTCTGTGTCTATTTTTTCGTTTATTTGTATAACATAGCTATTATTTAAACCTGATCACTCCATTTTTCCTAACAGTTACCAGCTGGGCAGCGGAGAGGCTCAGATCCTCTCCAGAGAGCGTATCAATGACGGCCAGTGGCACAAAATCACTGCAGTCAGGTACAACATGGTCCCACATCACTTACTGTAGTTATGACAATAAAATCCTTTAATTCGGGAAGGTAAACTTTTCCCGAAATAAGATTTTGGGCTAATTATCTTCATTATTATATTTTTTTATGATGGCATTGTGCTTACTCATGCTTTACAGGACCTTTAATGGGGTTTGAGCCTTATTTGAGTTCCAGTGGTTTGAGTGGTTTGTGATTTGGTAAAAATGACAGTTAAAGACTGTTTATGATAAGTAATGTCAGATGTATATTACAAATATGTATGGTTTGTGTGGTGAACAGGACAGGCAAACAAGGCTATGTCCAGGTAGATGATGGGACAGCCCGACGTGGACAGTCACAAGGCAAGAGCATCATGGTGAACACCAAAGGCAACATATACTTGGGTATGTTTTACTTTGTAGGATAAATGTCCTTCACATCCTTTGCTCTTTCAGTTAGCCGATCCCATTTTAGACTTATTTTATAATAATAATAATCATAAGAAGAAGAATGATACTAGTAGTAGTAGTAATGGTGATAGAATTAATTTGTATAGTAGCTTTCATAAAGAGAAATGCAGCTCAATGTGTTTGACAGATGCAAAAAGAACAAACATAAATAAGAAGAACAATGAAACAAACAGGCAGAAACAACTTGAAACTTAAATACAACAATTATGAATGTATTAACACAACATTACACAACACAACATGTAATTTGATCAGGGTATTTAAACTTGGGAGTAAAGGAGTAAAGAAAGCTCCAGTTTCACATGCGGATATATTTTACTGGACAGCGGCCTAGCAACACCATAGTGCCACCTGGAATACAATAGCAACGACCTTAGCAACCACCTGGGATACCATAGCAGTATCCCAAAAATACTTCAACAGCCATTTGGGATACCTAATTAACATACTAGCAACTATAAAAAGCCAGTTAATAATTTACACAATTTGGACCTGCATAGCAGATTCAGATGGACTTAATGAATTTTAAATTGGGACATCACCAAAGTCTCTAAATGTGTCGAAGAGAAACATTTAAGAAACATTTAAGCACTCAGTTGGTCTCCTGATACGTTTCATCTGCAGCGAGAAACTGTCAAAAAAACACTAAAAAGTCGCAAAGCTAAAATCAGCTTCTCGCTCGCCAGCTTTTTGTTCAAATTCTCCCGTTCCACCTTAAACGGTGCAGCGGTGACACTCTAGCGCCTCAGGCACTATTTAAGGTAGAACGGGAAAATTTGAACAAGAAGGTAGCGAATGAGAAGCGACTTCAGCCTCGTAAAAAGTTGAACATTGAGAGACATTTTACAAGAAACTATTCCACTTCTGAGGAAATGTTTCCTACCAGAGATGTGGGAATAGCAGCTATACCTGAGCAAAGCCTAAAGTAGAGCAAAGTGAGTCTGCGCTTTGGTTCATGTTATATTTTTTAGCCTATGCTTGTAACTAAGATGGTAAAATGAACATAAAATCTTGTGGCTCTCAGGGTGGTGTGATTGTTGTTAAAAGAACAAAATGGCTCTTTTTAACATTTGGGTTGTCGCCCTCTGCCCCAGCTCTAAGCAGTCTGTATGTTTGTGTGTCTCTGCAGGAGGAGCTCCGGACATGACAGTGCTGACAGGAGGGAAGTTCTCCTCGGGCATCACGGGCTGCGTGAAGAACCTGTCTCTGATGAACGCTCGGCCAGGAGATCAGCCGGCGCGGCCCATCGACCTGCAGGTCCACGCTGAGGAGGGAGTCAATGTGCGGCGCTGCGCGTCATAATCAACAACACTAAAACAGCACCCAGAGACTGATGACACACACACTCTCACCGTGAACGAGACACGTTCTCAAACGCTTACAGGACAACACACACGCGCACGCACACATTCACACTCGCTGACGTATTTTCTTGGTGCCTTGCTGCTACCAAAAACCAAACCCCAAACACAAAACCACGAAAAGGATTCTTTTACTCTGTGTTGCATTAAACCAAAAAACAAAAAAAACAAGAAAAAAAAAAGAAATGCTATTAATTAACAAGTCTTCACTTTCTCAGTGTTGTATTCTCAATGAAGGACGATTAACACGGGATATCCAGTTCAGTTTACATAGTCCTGCAGTAGCTTTTTTAACCGTGAGAAAAGAGAAAAAAAATATATATATGGAAAAAAATCAGCGATGGGTCAGATCCTATGGAGTCGGAGATGTTTTTACAGCACTGAATTTTTATTTATATACATATGAATATATGAATCTATATTATATATTTGTGGGGGGGGATACATGCAAATTAACCATTAGCCTGCTCCTCTTTGTCTTAGAGTCAACACTAGGTCCTTAATAATAATTAATGTGTGTCTGAGGCTTCGTGGGCCGAGCTGTGTTAATACTTGAAGACTCTGCGGCCTTTTTTTTCCTTTCTTTCTCTGTGGCGGCCAGTGGGGGGCGAGCATGCTTAGAGGAAACGCAGGGAAAGGGGTTTCTGTACACTGGGAAAAGGTCTTAGCACCAAAAAGGCATCACGAACATAGATATACGTATTAGAGACCAAGATAGCTGATGACACCTTTGTCATTATTGCCTACTCCTGCACTGTGCTGTAAAATTAAAATGATGTCAACATGTTCTGAAATAAATTACCAAAAAGTCTACAGTGCTCAGTTTAAAGGTGGTGGCAAGACTTGTAAGAGTTTTACATTATTGTTTAAAAGTTACGAGACTTAATATAGCCTAAACTAGGCTAACGTTACCTCATCCTTTATTTCATTGAGTAACTGACTTAATAAAGTTAGATATGTTGGATTTTACCAAAGCTCTAGAAGACGTTTCTACATAAAGGGGCATTCCGGCCTAAAACTAGCGGTAAACATATTATTTGTCATGTTGCGCAGGATTGTGTAGTTCAGTATCGTATCCCTCAGCCTCATCGGTTTAACAGAATTTGTTCCTGTTTTAGTTCATCTGTGTTCTCTCATTAAAATACACTACGCAAATACGTCATACAACAATTGGGAATCCCTGTGGTGTCACCCAATCGCTTCTCCTAGCCACTGATCTGTAGGCTACTAAAATACAATCAAGCTAGCATTAGTGTAACTCTTACCTCGTTCACAATGCCTGTGGAGTGAAATAAGTGGAAAACAAACCAAATGTCAGGTAAGGTATCTACATAGCTTGGTAGCCACCTTGCTAACTATAGCTTTTAGCTTCTTGTGCTCCTGATCTGATGAGCCATTTCTGTTATTCATTCATTACAATGAGCGTGTTTACATGCACTTGAGTAATCAGATAATGGGGAAACTCCAGGTGTACACGAGTCTGCCTTTGCAACGAGCCAATAAACTCACAGAAGTAGACGTGACGTAAACATAATGTAAAACTCTTTTTTAAAAAACATCACACCACTTTACCTGAAAATATGAACATACATCATCTAGAAGATGAAGAATATCCATCATTTCGTCAAGAATGTATTTTGTTAGTGTCGTTCCAAAAGTGTTTTGCTGCCATCTCATGACAACGCTGCTTGCTTATTTCCGGTACCGCTGTCCGTTGCGTACATGCGCAGACTCAGAAATCAGAAAGAAATCAGAGTAAGAGTACACACGCACTGAGGAATCTGATTATCCAGCTCTCTTTATCAGATTTCTTATTAGGATTTCTAGACTTTACTCCGATATAAGAAATCGAAGTATGCTGTTTACATGACCGTTTAAATAATCAGATAACTGCAGAAATCCGAGAAAGATTGGATTATTGAGTGCATGTAAACTGGAACCGTTATCACAGTTACACCATTGCAATAACATATTCAGCTTCCTAGTAGTGATTTTATGTATCTGTCTTTCTTCTGCATTCAACATTTAGAAAAAAACACGAAAATTAAAAGAGCACGCCTGCAAAAATTCACCAGAGAGCGCTTGTAGTTTTGCAAAAGTTCATCCCACCTTCAAGATACATCATCAGAAGGGGGTTTTCGTGGCCAGAAATATTTCACTCTAGAGATTGAGATGAGGTGAATAGGCATGTTTACAACCTACAGATGTAGCGATGATCACATTTTTCATTTTGGCCGGAGTGTCTCTTAAATTTATGTCTTTTCCTAGCCTTTTAGTTTTGAGTACCAAATTTCACACATTTAAATGATTCCCAAATACACATGATCAAATCATAAGCGTTAATTATGGATTCAGATGGTAAAATGTTTTGTTTGTGTCAACTGTAGAAAACATGAAACCGTTACGTATCTTAAAGTAGTGTGACTTATGTCGGCTATCAGGGTCTATAATGTGTAAATCTATGAACAAGACACATCTCAGGTGAAGATAACAAACAAACACTAAAGCATTGGAGACCGAGACGAGAAACCTTTGGGAGACTTTTTATATGGAGTTTATATTTTAAAAAAAGAGAGAAATCACAAACCTTCCATGCATGGTAACCTCTTTGTGTCTGGTTTATAAAACAAAAAGAAACAATGGTGCTAAATTCAGACATGATGAAAACACTACAAGCACATACTCACCTGTTCTGTCTTCTGCCGATGACTTTCCCTAGATGTGTCTCACGTTAACGTGTGTATTGTAAGTAGTAACATCCACAACTTTGCAATAAAACTATTTTTGCTTACTGCCAACCCACAGTTGAAGTACCGAAACAGTATTTTTTTCTGGGAGTCGTAAGGGAGTTTTAGTCTTGAGTGTGGACTGGAATGTTTTAGTGTAAATGTTACAGAACTCTAAACGCTAAATGTGTTTAGTTTAGTGTAAACTTTTTCACCTCCAGGATCGAACTTCATTGAGTAGATCTCATGTCTCAGATGAGGTGTTGATAATAGACTTATCACATATTTTGAAGGGCTCATTTCTTACTTTTCTTATTTGTCTCAGTAACATTTTAGAAAAGCTTGCTTATTTCTTTTACTTCTGAAAAATCCGTATTTTTATCACGCTGACGGTTTGTGTATCTGTTTGTTGTTTGTGCCAAAAAGTTGTCATTTTTAAAAAAAAACCTAAGAGTCGTGCAGGAGTCTTAAACTCTTGACCCACCTCAGAATAAAACTGAATGATGTCGGTGTATGTCTGTATGCCTGTGTGTCTGTTTGTCCAGCCATGTTGTCTGTCCATCTGTGTGTGGTGTGTATTGTCATACATTGTGTGTGTGAGCCATCATTTAAATCCTCAGGAGGATCGGAGGCGAACTGTCTCAATGGTCCGCCTTTGCATTCAGGTTCATTCGCTTTCACGAACGGGACAGGATTGGAACTTTTATTCATAGGGTTTGGTGAGAATGACGATGATGGCAGTGGGTTTGGCCCAGTGGTTCCCGATCCTAGTCCGCTTTTTAAAGCTGTTAACACCACCTTGTTGACTTGCCCTCGCTGATTCCACTAATTCCACCATTACTGCATTAGTTCAAGTGAAGCTGGTTAGATGACCACTTAGAAAGGAGAAGAATCAAATTAACACAATTGTAGACTTTAGCACTTTGCTTTTCAAAACAGGAAAAACTGTTGAATAAAGCTGTTTATACAGTCGCCTGCCAAAGTTTTGACGCTCCTGCTCAAATGACGTGTTGATTTTCTAAGTGAAATAAAAATCACTTAAATCACTTAAAATGTCATTTGACCAGAGCGTGCAAACTGTTGGTCAAGACTGATCAATGAAGCAACTTTACTTACTATTTTTAAAGTATAACATTCAGTTGTTACAGTCAAACTTGGCTGAACTGATTCTGATGTGACTTTGTTACTTTACTAGTTAGCTGGTTAGTAAGCTAACTAGCTGCACAGTTAGCAACAACAAGAAAAAGGCTTTAAGGCCTCGCTAGACTTCTTGCGGAAGCGACAGTCGCTTGGCTTCTGCAACCAAAATGGAGAAAACGAACATCTGCAGACATCAAGCGGAGACTTCGGTCATCACGTCATGCACGCAGGCAGCTGGTCGAACTTCGAACACACTAAAGACAAAGCCTGTGATTGGTCAGTGCGAACGAGGCATCGTTCAAAGATGAATCAGCTTAAACAAAACTGTTCGCAAAGGTGGTTTCAGCGATTTTTCAGGAGTTTCGTTTTGCTGAAAGTATACCGAGCCAGAAAAGCTATTTACAAAGTAAGTGTGCATTACGCACAAACGTCTAACTTCTCAATTTGTATAACAAAATTTGCTTAGCTAGCTAAATAGCATGCGAGTTCCTAATGGGTTGTCCTCTTTTACCCTTGTCTCACAAGTGGCCACTTAATGTAAATACAAACATTGACATTTAAGCCATGTCTCAAAGCTAAGCATGCAGTGGAGGAAGGGTACGTTTCTTGGATGTTGTGTCACTGTCTCGTTTTGTAGGATCCTGAAAATACGACCAAGAAATGCATCCTTCATTTCGGAGAAATCTCAGGATTCAACTGGTGTATCCTCTCAGACCTTCAGTCACCCACAATTTGAAAAATGGTGGAAACAGCCACGAGTGACAAAATGCAGTGGCACCAGACTTTGCAATAACATGTCAATTTGCTACCGTCAGTAAACTATTCATATCAGTACAGCCACTGGAGAGGAGGCTTTGTACACCAGTGCTAGGAGCGTCTCTCCTACCTCTAAAACTCCTGGTCCAACTAATTAGCTAATTAGTAAACCCAATACAGGTTGTAGGCAAGGAACGCAGTAAAATGCGCAGGGCAGGGCTGCTCTAGGACCACGACGAGGAACCACTGGTTTGGCCTGATGAAGGGTGAAAGGGCAGGCATGCAGTAAAGGTTTAGAAAGCACATGTTTGAATGGTTTGTCAAGTACAGCCACAACCCCTCTCCTGTTACCATGAGCACCTGGGGCTCTTTGGAGCATGCTCGCCCTCATGGGTCAAACATCACATGGCCCCACACAACCTTTTGCACCTGTCTGTATGTGAAAAACTTGTGTGTTACCTACTTAAAACCCATCAGCATCAACCACTTGGCTTAATGTGGCTGCATTTTTATTTATTTACTTACCCACTTTGTGCTTCTCTGATTTTTGAGGCCTGGACGTGGCTGTTCAGTTCTGCTTGTAAGTGTGCCACACCTCCCGCAGCCTTTTCTGTGTTTCTTTTCTTTCCTTTTTGTTTGGTTTTTGATATCGTTCTTCCAAAAGTGCAAATCAAATCTAGTTGTGCTACAGTAGGGCTTCCCAGCCCCCTCCTCCTCTTCCGTTTGCTAGGAATGGTGTGTTTTTGTTAGACCAGTGGTTACAGACTGGGATACCTGACCGCTTGAAGGCGGCTGTGAGCTGTTCATGTTATACCAACCCCGATGCCTATAGGTTTTGTTTTTTTTCTTTTCTGAAATATGAGTAAAAAAGTTCTAATGTCCACACATGACTCTGCTTGTCTCCTTTCATTTGCTTTCATGTGCCTCACTGGCTTTATGCACATATTGAGGGAGTGACTCCCTGCTCGCATCACAGTTAATCAAAATGGTGTAATAAATGTATAATTTAGGCCTAATTCTAACAAAAATGATCAAAAAGTGGTTTTCTTATAAAAAAAAAAATGATGAAGAACACATATTAAATAATAAATAATTCAATGCCTTTTGTTAATAACCTCTTTCCCACACATGGGCTATACTTGGGCAGCCCCCCAAAGTATGCTGACACAAGTATGTTTTGTCCCATTTTAACAAATTCCAAAGGTTTTAAGATTTTTAATAAACAAGGTCACACTTTACATGACATGAGACAGAATATCAGCTGTTTGTGTTCCAACATTTGTTTAGTTTAAATGTTTATGCTCTATATATATATATATATATATATATATATATATATATTACAGCATAACACATTTTTATTGTAAATCATACATTCCTAATTAAATACCCAATTAAGTAAAGAGAATACTTAGATGAGATGAGATCTCCTGCTGGTGTGGGTTCATGTAGGTTTACAGCAACTACTTCAACATGTATCCACCCAGGCATCACAGACAGCCATCATGCATGATGACCACCCTTTATTCCACCACGTTTCCGCAGTATTCCATCCTCTGACTCTGTCACCAGCCTTTACTAACATACACTCAATGTCTAATGGAAACATCTATTTACTTCCACTCACTGGCCACTTTATTAGAAACACTTACCTTTTACTTCTACTGACTGGCCACTTTATTGGAAACAGCTGGCTTCATGCAGGCTCTCCACTATAGGTGTACAATTACAGACTATAGCCCATCTTGGCAGCCACAGTAGCTGGCTAGTGCAGTATCTTACCTCTGTTTTGGTCAAGGCTCTTTATTGCACACCTAGCAGTGGACGGTTTATGTAATTAGCACTTCAAGTAGTATTGGTAATGTCAACTATTTATCTACCAAGTTTATTAATCACACTAATATTACAATAATTAATTAATTACAAGCAATATCTCTGGGATGAATTTATTCAGGGAGAACCAGCTTTAAGCGGCTTCTTAGGGCCTTGCGGCCAAGGAGGGGCCGTATACGTACTTTTAGGTAATTACTGTAAGTTACCATTATGTTGTCTAATAAGACGCTGGGTTAAAGAGAACATAGAGACTGGTTAATCATGTCTTAAATAGACAACAAGAAGTCAGTGTGGACAATGCTGAGACACTATTAGGGTTATCTCTTATCTCTAGTACCCTGTTAACATTAAATCGTGCACAACACCTCAAGTGGCAGTTATTTTTTTATTTATTTAGACCATTTGTGCAATTCATGGTTATTAGTTAGCCCTAAATTTTACACTACATCAGCTAGCAAGCAAATGGTTTGTTAATAACAAAGTTAGGATTTTTAGGAACGTTTATTTAAGACTGTATAAGATTTATATGTATAAATATTTGGATTATGTTAAGACGGATCCTTATTCACACAATAATTCAGCAAATCTTTTCCATATTAAACACACACAAATTAGGCTGAAAATAAATCAACATGCCGTGACAGTTTACAGTCAAGGTTCATCAAGTTAATAACACTGATAACTCGAAACGATAGCTTGAGGCCTCAGCGGAAAAATTATTCTCTTCACTTTTATTTTTTAACTGTTTACAAGCTAGGCACATGGGGGGCCCCCCCTCAAAAAACTGCTTAGGGCCCCCAAAATGCTAGAGTGGGCCCTGTATTCAGGTTTTACTCATCTTATCTAAAAGCTGTGTATTTTTGAATATGGAGCTTTGCAGTAAAACCGTCACTACATTAAGTGGGCTCCTCATCCGCTGCATTGCTCCTGCAGAATGTCAGCCTGCAGTTAAAACGACGATGAAGAAGTCTTGTGTAGAGTTTCATAACTTGATAAATGGCATCATCCTCTCCAGACCAAACAAAGAAGCAGCTCAGTGCAAATGGAATAAGGCTCTGTTCCTGTGGCTTTAATGGTATTATTCTTGTTTTGAAGAGAGAGAAGCACAATGTGAAGTGTTTGCTTTTTCTCATACAGCAGGCTGTGTTTAGCATTGCACAGCCCAGTGCTGTGGTGAGCAACATTAAGCAAATGGAAACCCAAAAGGAAACGAAGACTACAGGATTCAGAACCTTCTTCTGAATCCGCACTCCGGACTGATCACACCTCTAGCCGCTTTTGGTCAGTTGGGCCTTTCCGATGACTTACGTTTTCTCCTGCAACTTTTACAAGATAAACCTTGAGAGGCCTGGAGAACTCGGGGAATAAATTACTGATATGAGAACAAAGTTGTTTAGAGTTAGATGTGAAACAGTGGTGGTGATAGGAACCAGACGTCATGATGGCTAATGCAAATATAGCCATTTTACTCACAGACTAAAATGAGTCTACATTTGTTTTTATGAATTGGAATAAGACTACAATTATAAAGGGTTTATGAATCGTTTAAAATTTATTAATGGTTATTAGGGCAGCAGAGACTGTTTGCCTAATAGTAAACCCACATTCATTTATACAGTTAAACCACAAATTTAACTGGTTACTTATCTTACTTTGTCTTTTTCATAAGTTGGCATTAAACTCAGCTTCATCAGATTTTCATATTTATCAGATATAACAGAGCACATTTGCTCTTTTTATTAATGTGTTATAACGTTTATTAATGAGTTTAAGGTGTTTGTGAACTAATTAATAACCATAAATTAAACCAATCATAAACGTTTGTAAGGGTAGTCATATTCTAAAGTGGTATGCTGAATTTTTAGATGTAATGTGGATAATCCCTGCTGAAACAGGCCATTACAACCTAATGGTTTTACTTTCTAAAAGGAATTGGCTTAACGCTTTCCATTAGAGAGCACTGGTTTCCTGTAGGACACCTTTAGAACCCATTCGGAAACCATCAAATGCATCTGGAACATTATTAGGATCCTTTACACTGTGATATCATGATGTGATGTCATCAGAAAAACAGAATACCATTAATGACTATTGGACACCACCAGGAACCAGCAAAAGCCTTTAATAGTTTCTAGGATTTTTCCAGCAGGAACGGTTAACAAACAGACTATTTAGCCTCACAACACCTTACATGTGCTGCTCTGCCAAGAACACATTTTTAAAATAGTGTTTTAAGCCAAAAGCTGATCTCAAAACTATTGTAAAACAGTGCTTCAGGCATCATGCAGCTTATCCGTAACCACATGGGAGCTTGACTCTTAATGAAAACACACTGTACTCCATTGCTCAGAGCACAGAGCTGCACCACCATCTGCTGGTGAAAAACCCCTTTGAGAATTAGATCAAATCACTGAGGCAGCAGACTCCTGAACTTTGCCTTGTGATGTTTTCAACACAGACTTTCAGAAACATTTCTTGCTATAAACACTATATATGTTCACTTAAAGCCCCCAAGTTACACCACCATAACGTAGTTTGTTTGTTTTTTTATTTTGTTTTGTTTTTGATAATTTTGCTTTGCAAAATATTAAATAAATAATTAAATAAATAAATACACACATAAGTGAAAATCAAGAAAGAATGAAAAGAGTTTTAATTTAAGGGTGTTTCTGCACTTACAAGCATTTTTGGCTGTTCAAATGTTTAGACCTCATATGCAAAATCAACATTATACTGATGAAGATGAGATGACAGTAGTATATCGTTCACTTACATCCTCTGAAGATTTTTAATGAATGTGAGAAAAATTCCAAAAGAAAGAATGTATGATATGGAGACCTCTCGGGTGGAAATGTGTAACTGCACACAATGTGCAATGTCATTTACATTAAATATTTAGTTGTTTAAAGAAGAATCATTTAAGCTCTTTTAAAGTTTATCACATTGGAAAAAAATAAAACATGAAATACAAAATGCACCATAACTTTTGCAAAGGCCACATTTTATGTTTCTTTTTTTCCAATATGTCAAATTCAGCAAATACACAGTAATTGTGGTGCATTCAACTGTACAGAAGTGTGTCTCTGTAGAGGACATGTAACTTATTTCAACTTAGAAAATCAACAAAACATGTCATTTGACCAAGGGTGCCCAAAATTGCATCCAACTGTAATTAATGCAAATCAGCTTAATATCTATATAGAGGCTAAATTTACTACATGTACTAGTTAGACATGTTATTTTGGATTGGGGAGTTAGGGGTGTCCAGAAACATCTTGATCGAGCACATAGCAATGGAAGCAAGGCTGGCTTTGCACAGTGAAACTTTCATGCAACTAGTTGCATGTTGTGAGTTGCATGCAACATAGTTTCTATGCAACTTGATAGTTACATGAAGCAAGTTGCGTACAACATATTCCATTACTTCACTAGTTAGCCAATTTAGCAGCTTGAGGTTTTGATACACCAAATCATTCTCATTATATAAAGTCACCTGTTCAGTGTTATTTACATATTTGCAGCATTTTTATGGTCTTTACATAATTTTTCCAGCTGTCACTGCTTATATATGTCTTTTATCTATCTATCTATGATTCTTTGCTATATATTTGTTTTGTGTGTGTTAAGCCTTTGAAAATAAGTGTTTAAGTAAACATTACTTGATGTTTTAAACAGGTGTTGGTATTAGTTGACTAGTTAACACAGCTGATTAGAGAAACTGTAGCTTGGAGAAACTTCAAAGCTCAGGAAACTGACAAATGAAAAACTGCCAGTCTTGCTTTAAGTCATTCAGGAAGTCTCCCTTTCAACCGGCCAATATTTTCTTGTCTACTAAAGTGGTGAAATCGATCGTCTGAAATTTGTTGTTATACATGATCACGCAATGCGTTATTGCAATTTTGATTGGCTGTTTCATGAAACTGTTTCACAAAGTTGAGACCCTTGCAGCTGTTGCTTTCAGCTGTGAGTTTCAAAAGAGGTACAGGATGCTTTATTCCATATAGCTTTCAAGCCACTAAAGTTGTGTTAAAGTTTCACTGTGTAAAGCCAATCTAAGAAAGCGATTTCTAACTAAATTCTTGAAAAGCATCCAGCCATTACACAACATGCGTCAAGCTCCAGTCCTAACAGACCAAAAGGCTGCAGACCTCTCCACACTGTCTCATTAAACACACCCAATTCAGCTCATCAGCTGCTTAGCAAGGCCTTCAGGAACCGAATTCAGAGTGTTAGATGAGGGTAAACACTAATATCTGCAACACATTGGCCTGGAAGGTCCCCAGTTTGACATGCCTCCATTACACTATAAGCCACTGTGGACTTCAAGGTGGTTGCTTTGCTTGACAGATAGCAGTGGTTTGATTCTAAGCAACTAGAAAGTTTTTTTGAAGTGTTTTCCCAGTTTTGATTAGAGTAACCACCTGTGTATTCTGTGTATTTTCCAGTAAAGTATCTGGGAAGAACCTGGAACTTGTGGGCCTGTAAAAGGCAGACTTACTGAGTATAGCAATGAAGCAGAGCTGCTTCTCAATCTAGCGTTGTTCTCCGGAACTCTCTGCCAAAATTCCCTCCCATCCGCTGCCATGTGTACTAAACGACAGAGATGGTATTCTCCTTGTATGTGTATATGGACACAGTTCAACAGCAAGCCAAACTCCATTCAAATACATGGGAGTTAGGATATAGCCTCCAAGCTCCAGTGCTTCACTGAGCTGGATATTCATGCACTGAGTGAATAAGAGTGAAACTATAAGCAAAACTAAAAAAAATAGGATAACAAAGGCAATGTGAGTAACGCTATGAAAGTTACAGCATGCTCAATAATTTACAACAGTACAAGGTGACTGAAGGAGGCTGCTAAATACAATGCTCTGCTTATTATGAAGACCTATGCACTGTCATCTTAACATTTAGTTGAATAAGCATTTTAAAGCTATGCAAACTGCATTGATAAATTACAAATCTTGCATATAAGAGGCTTTAAGCTCTTCGTATACATAGGGACTAGGAATGGAAGCTAAGAAAACAATAGCAGGATATAGAAATAAGGCTATATGGTGTTTTTCAACACAACTAAGATTAAAGTGCTAAAGTGAAATAAGGCACAAATAGTTAAAACATATTAACCTAGAGTGTGTATAATATTTTAAAAACTTACAGACAATTCTTTTAATGGGATAAACAAGTAAAATTGCAACAGATTAAGTTTAAACAGCAAAGCATGGCTGGTGGAGTATTAGACAGAGCTATTTCCTGCTTTCCACTGCAAGGGAAAAGATATAGGCTGCTAAACTAAAAGTCCTCAAGAGGAGGCGCTATTTAGCATAAACTGCGTACAGAACACTCCACGCCTGGGATCTGTGAAGATGCCATATATAACTATATTGAGATTATGCTTCAGTCCTCCATTCTAATGAGCAGGATGACTTCAGACACAGGCCTCAGCAACTTCTGGCATGTCCCTTTTTTGGTTACCTTAAGTTTGACCTTGCAAACCTTTTCATCATCACTTGGAAAGTATGGGTGCAATGATTAATCAACTTAGTCGACAAAAATTAATGACCAAATTAGCAACTAATTTAATAGTCAATTAGTTGGTGATGTCATCATGCATGTTTCTTTCGCTAGCTAAGAATGTTTTGACATTACCGCTTAGTTAACAAAAGCGTGATGACAGCCTCAAGAATAAAATCCACAGAAGTGTGGGAGCATTTCACACTTCACTCTTTTAACTTTTACTTTTTTAAAAAAAGGATGTCAGTTGTGCTGTTTGTAAAGCCGACCTCAGCTGACTAAGGGAGCACATCCTCCACGCTGGAGCATCTGAAGAGGAAACATGTCGGCTCACTGGATGAAGACGATTAATCTTGTCCTTAGTTGTCCTAGCGAGCTAGTTAGCAAATGTTAATGTTAAAGGCCGTCCTACTTCATGTTATGAGCTGTAACATTTTTGAAATGCATGTTCTCTGGAATCGTTAATGAGTTGTAATGGAGAAGCAAGTAACTGTAATTCACAACGTCATTGCATCATTGTCTTAACATCGAGGCCACTGGTGCGTTCAAATTCAGTGAACATAGGAGAGCTTTTGTAAAAAGTTGCAAACAGCCAGGCTTTGGGCCCAGCCAGGCACTTCAGTGGAGCCACCATTTTGGGGTGGTCAACATCGCTGCTGGACTGTATTCAGTACCATTACAGAGCGGCAGTTTAAGAAAGGTTCTGTCCAAAATTACACTATTTCAAGAACATCGCACTCAGAAAGTGGGATAGAATTATAAAACCATCCACACATGCTTGTGTGATGTTTGTGTAGATATGGTCATGTGGTTGGGGAAGCACAGAGAACCTGTTGGTGTGATTAAGAGAAAACTGATTTTGTTTTGGTATACTTTACTGCTGATTCTTTGCACATCCTTGGTTTTGAAGTTTGACCAGAAAACGATATTGAGCTTAATTTATTTTTTTGCATTAGCAGAAAAATCATTAAAACAGTGAATTTTTGAATAAGGTATTTATCTTTATTGTCTTCATTGTTAGTTAGCAAATGCATTAAACAACCTCAAGCTAAATTTAAAAGCAGTTACACATTAGTTATTTGGTAATTGAGTGATTCATAATCCAAAAAATCGATTATTCATTTCAATAATCGATAGATTATTCGACTATCAAAAATTGTTGTAGCCCTATTGGAAAGACTCTGGTGACTAATGCCATTGGCCAGTCATTTCTCGCTGTGTGGCTGTCTTTCAACACCACAAGGTCGCCTGCTAGAATGTTTAGTAGTGACTCCAGTCATTTATGACGAACTTATGGGGTATGTGGCGCACTCATTTCCAGCAATTCCAAACTGGTTTGCCAGGCTCTGAATGCCAGTGTTGTTTCTACAGTTTCTGTGAAGCTGGCAAGTGGAAGGTGAACGTTTGCCTTCAGGGTGAGTAGCATTACTGTGGTAAGTATCAATGTCAATCAGTGTCTACATCTGTGCAATCAGGAACAAGAGGCCTTGAATTAATGATAGCTGACCCTTCTGCCATAACTGTGGGTAGAACTTCATGGGTGAGGCTGGAAGACTCGGTGCATGTCAGCACAGAATCCAAGATTCTCTGTGCAACACTAATCATCCGTTCACATGCGCTTCCCATGTGTGGAGAATTTGAAATGGAGCCTGGAATGAGCTTTTTCCAACAAAATTGATTCCGCAATCGCAATGAAACTGCTTAGCTGGACCACGAATTGCAGAGTATCTCCTTATTGCGTTAACATTACATTTCCGGGGCCCACAGGCAGGCCCAAAGGTTTATTACACACTTCTATAACCTGCAAATAGCTCAGCCAGTTTGCACTGAAGTGCCTGTAGTTACGGAATAATAAGCCTTAGTATGTAATAAGCCTGGGATTTTAAGGGGTTAATGCAACTAGAGGTGTCCATTGACTCAATGACCTCGATGTGAACTGCACGAGTACTCATACATATAAAGCAATGAAAGCCTGGCCTTCTCTTGTGCAGCGTGCAGTAGTGATCCAAGGTCCGAAAACATCCAGGCCAGTGTTTGTGAATAGTGGCGACTTCCTCAGTTGCTCTTCTGACAGATCCGACATCTCTCTGTTATGCCACGAAGCTTCCAGCAGCTGACACATGAACGCAGAAGACTGTTTATACATCTATTACCACCGATCAGTCAAAATCCAAAGTACGAATAGCACTTTCTGTGAATGTTCTGATTGTTACAACCTGCCCCTACTCTGATTAGACCATTTTCACCCAAGACAGGACTGAGCCTTTGCAAGTGGATTTTCTTTGCTATGGGGACCCCTTGTAAGAGTGTTGTACTCTTCAGGAAAGGCTGTTCTCTGCACACTATTCCATTGGCAGTCTGTAACAAATCCACATCCATGTGGGGTTTAGAACAGTGACGCCAGCCAGTGCACTCAGGAGGGTTGGAAGAGGACTTAAATGAATGAGCTATATGGATGAGAGATGTGTGGGGTTGTGTTTCTGACCCCTCCCCTGAGTGGATGAATCTGATCATTGCAACTACGTTAAAAGAGAGTTCAATGAGAACACCATATTTTAGCATGTTTCATTTACAGTAAAGTTTATCGTGTTGAAAAAACACTATATGTATATATATATATAAAAAAGATTTTATGTTTTATGTTTTCCCCATTATGTTACATTCAACAGATACACAGTCATTGTACATGAAACTGTGCAGAAATGTGTTCCCTGTAGAGGAACTTATTTTAACTTAGAAAATCAACAAGGCTTGTCATTTGACCAGGGGTGGAATCAGGAACAAGAGGCCTCGAACTAACGATAGCTGACACTTCTGCCATAACCATAGGTAGAACTTCATGGGTGAGGCTGGAGGACTCGGTTCAAGGCCTCTTGTTCCTGATTCCACAGATCCCAAATTTTGGCATATGACAGTAACTTAATACGTACATACATACATACATCATCTAAACCGCTTATCCTTCTGGGTCGCGGTGGGGTGCTGGAGCCTATCCCAGCTGTCATTTGGCAGAAGGCAGGATACACCCTTGACAGGTCGCCAGTCCATCGCTGGGCTAACTTAATACAAATAAGCTTAATATGCATGTACAGGCTGCATTTACTACTACTACTACTACTAGTACCATTACTTGGTACCTGGCTGTTTGGGGGTCTAGTAACATCTTGACTGAGCATATAGCAATGGAAACAAAGCTGTCTTTACACGGTGAAGCTTTCAAGCAACTTGTTGCATGTGAATTGCATGCAACATAATTCCAGTGCAACTGCAGTGCAATCACAGCGATATGAAACAATTCCAAAAAAGCTGCATGCAACATATTCCATTTCTCTACAAGAAATGGTATTCCTGACGTACAGACATCAGGGCGTAGATATTTCTACACGGGCAGCAACAGACATAGCCTACAATTTTTTATCTGACAATCCAAAGGATACTCCATCACAGTCAGTCTTCATTGATTTAACTGGTGTATCTCCCTCTTCACAGTATGTCGTAGCATTTGTGGTTAACTGCATTGACTGGAAGTCTAGCACACTAGGATGCATGCTAGCAAGGCATGATAATTTGGCCTTCAAGCCACTTCCTAGCTTGCAGAAGGTTTACATATGCAATACTGTGCAAAAGTCAGATGCCATCTTTCATTTATTCACTTTCCAGTCAAAACACCCTTTCAGTACAAGTTATTTGTTTTTCATGTCAGGAAAAAGCAGGAAATATTTAACAAAGTTGCACAGAAGCCTCTACTATGAAATATAATTTCAAATTTTCCAGTACTTAGTGTGTTCACACTTTGTCTTTATTACAGTTTCCACTATTTTCAGGAGATTTACTTGAAGTTTTTCAACAAAATCTGAAAAGATTTTTTTCCACACTTCCAAAGTTCAGTCTTAGAAGTAAATTCAGTTGCAAATTTAAACCATAAAGCCTAAGTCTACATCTCAGATGTTGGTGTTCTAGGGCAAATTTTCTTCTCTTGTCTATTTTTCGTTCTCAGTAACAGCTTCTTGACAGCAAAACATTCTTTCAGACCCACATCATTGAGTTTTCTTCTCACCGTGGAAGAATGGACAGAAACACCTGTGGATTTTTCAGATCTGAAGCAAGAGTGGAGCTTGTTTTTTTTCTGTCTCTTGAAGACAAAAGCTTTATGTGCTGTTTATCTGATGGTGACAGTTCTACTAGGTTTGCAGATGGTTGTTAGGAGTCCCTTTTCCTCTGAAACTCATTTTTTTAACTTCAAGTTTGAAACTTATGTAAGAGGATTATCTTAAATCTAATGGCTGTTTTAACTCAAAATTGAATAAATGAATTAACTTTTGCACAGTGCTGTACATAATATTGTTCATCATTTTGGCCAACAAATGAGGTAATAAACATTTAATCACTGGAATCTTTATCCTTTCCTTCACAAAGTAAACGAATCACATTACACTCACTCAGTCATTATTTATGAGCACCCCTCATCCAGTTTGTCAAGTTGCTGGAAACACCTTGTTAATCTACAAAGTTCTAGAATATAGTCATAGTCCCACTATGACCCCACTATAGTCATAACCCCATGATTCTCATAACCCTGCTGTAGTCATACTCCTACAATTGTAAATCTGCTGCTAATTCTGTCTCTAACCGAGATCATCCCAGGCCCCGCAGCAATGCAAAACAGTGACTGAGGCCAAAAACACATCATGTTATCCAATTACAACTGAGATGAACTCCACAGAATGCTTCAAAGCTACCCCTCATCTGAAACCCTTAAAGGACCCACAACATGGAAACAAAAATTTCCTTACTTTTTGTAATTAAAAAAGTATACCATTAGGCCTACTGTACCAGTATACATACATATAGTAGTGTACATATAGTGTACCAGTATACATACATACATAAAGCAGGGTACATATAGTGTACCAGCACACATACATACACCACACCCAACACCATCTTCCCCACAGCCCTCGGGGATCAATCCACTGGCACTTGAGCTGCATATTCAGCTCCTGCAACATTGGTGGTCTCACCCGCAAAAGAGCCATGGTGCCCTCAACGCATCCTGCCCCCAGATATCCACCAACTGGCTCTGGCATTGCATGTTCAACCCTTGCAGAACTATGAGCTTCACCCACAGGGACCAAACCCACGCTACCAGGGAGCTCCGACTCTCTGCCTTGGCTCCGCTGCTAGCCTCTGCAACCAGCTTTGCTTGTCCCGTCTCCAAGCCCGGCGTTTTCTTTCTGAAGCCAAGCACGGCCCCGGCGGCCACAAGGAAATCCACACCGAATATGCATGCATCCTGTATAAGCATGAGCCAGAACTCATGCACTTGACTTAGACCCCACACCACGACCAGAAGCTGCTGCGTTCCATCCACGTTGCACTTAACCCAAAGTCCGCAGAGTAGCCGATCTTCCTGGCTGGCTTCTGTTTGCCCACCGGCTTAGGTTTGCGGCATTTCCAGGCTCAGTGTCCCCTCTTCCTGCACCACCAGCACAACAGTCGCTCTGCTGACACTCACTCGGGGGGCACTCAGCACATCGTCTCCTCCTTGAGCTCCTCCGCCATGTATCATTGTGTTGCTTGTCGCAGCTTCTCAATGCTGAGGACTCGCTGTCACTGCAGTCCGCCTCCATCACTGTACAAACCTGGCTGCAACCTGCATACTCTGCCAAAATTGTCTCCATCTCTTTTGCTCTTTTGGTCACTTTACCTCATTAAATTTACAATTGTTGATAGGTAAACAAAGTCATTCAGAGTATTTTGATGTGAAATGGTTAATTGTAGAAGAACTTACCAACTTTGTTGACTATTTTGATTTACAACACAACCTGTCTGCCAAAACAATGTCTCAGACATCAGGCAGTGTGTTTGTAACCATTACATGTAAAAGCTTTTGGAGGCATTGAATGCTTTGGATGTTTGGTTCATTTTGCCACCACTGTGTACACTTCTGACTCTAGAACGGAGTTTTCACGTTAAATCACTCCAGATGACAGTTCATAGGATTACAGGGTCTGGTTCAGATGTCTAATGGGTTTCAGGACTTTATTTAGGCACAGGAAGATCACCAAGCGGCCTTGCCTTGAAGGTGGCATGTTATAACAGTCCTTAACTAGTCTTTAATTGAGAGTTAGTTTACTCACGAGTAAACCAGTAACTGGACAGATGAAGAGTGGGGACTCAAATTCCTCTCCCAGAGGCTGACTGCTGAATTACAGTCAATGAGACACTGTCGCCTAGGAGCTCACACATGCATGTGTAACGGTGAAAAGACAGTCTTATAGGTCAGTAACTCTCGTAATCATAATTTAACTTCTCAGCAGCAGAGCAACATATTTTTCATGATCACATGACTTAAAAAGGAAATTCCACCAGATTTTAAATTAATCATTAAGTTGTAATCTCAGTGTTGTAAAGTCAGACAGAATCATGACAGTGAATTCTTTACAATGGTAGAGAGGAACGAGGGACACAATGTCTACATTGTCTACAAATATAGCCATTTTATTTGTTATCCAAAATGACCAGTGAAGTTCCTGAGATTATAATCATAAAATTATGGTAAATCTATAAGACGTTTTTCTTTGGGTTCTATTTTGCCTTACTGTCTGACAGCACAGACTATCTATCTCACTACCAAAAACATCATGTCAGGCATCAGATAATGTATTCATAACCACTTTCTTTGAGGGAACTATTAGAGGCATTAAATACATCAGACGCAGCAAAGGTTTGTCAGTTCCAATATCATTTTACAGTGTTCCTGCGCATGCATAGTCCGAATCGGGTTGGTTGATGTACAATTTTGCATTGGGACAAAACCCATATGGGAATACAGCAGGAAAACACAACAAGCAACCAAAGTCTCACTGTTCCTTTATTCATTTCAGCATGTTATTTTGGTACTTGCTGGGGGGAAAATGAATCAAAGAGCATTTAGTTCCATCACCTTCATACTGCTGCGCTGTTCAACTATGGCCTTTCTCCATTGCAGGGCAGAACTTTTTCACACAGACATGGCTCGACATGGAATGCTTAAAAACCAGACTTAATGTGTTTTTTTGGCACGGTTAGCTAACCATACTTGCGGCTATAGAAACATTTGGTGGGATGACATAACAACGTATCTATTCACTGATTGGTTCTATGTTTATGTCGGTATTGTGCCACAGCATCCTGCTGCGCTATTTCAAACAATCAAATAGGTTCAGTTCACTTACATGGACGCCAAATAAATGAAAGCAGGGCTCAATTTGAAATTCACCACTCAGTAAACATCAAATCTAACACCAATTTTTAATTGTAAAACTGCGTCGATAACCAGGAGGTGATTAGCACAAGCGTAGCATGCTGCCAGCTCTGCTCACCACAGAACAGGTCCAATTCTGATTAACAAAAGGTTTCCCGATTCAAGTTTAGATAATAATGACTCAGATCTGAGGAAACGTCCGGTGGCTGGTGTAGGAGGGACAGAAAGCCAAAATTAAACCTGTTCTGTGGTGTTTAGAGCTGTAGCGTCCTATCTAAGATAACCTATACTAGCTGCTCCTCTATCTTAGCTAACTTAGTTTACCTAAAGAGATCCAAACCCCCCAGGACAGTTTCGATTTGACTAACTGGTGCTCTGCTATCACAAGTACAGATGATAAAAACTTATTTCAGCAAGAGCAAAGTGTAAAGATTGGTGTTGGAGTGACAGATATACCGGTTCTGTAGTGTTTTAAGCTGTAGGCTGCTAGGCCAAGTTAACGCAAGCGTACTGTGCCTCCCACTGCAGTACAGACTTAGTACCAGTGAACTGATGCCTAATGACACCCGTTGAGAGGATAAAGCCTCATATATGAGAGCACAAATAGGAATGGCTAATGTTGGAGTGGCAGAAATATAAAAAATAGACTTAGTCTAGAATACTCTGTGGTGCTTTGAGGTAAACCCTGCTTTGGGATGCTAATGCTAGTGTAGTTCGCCAGCTACGGGTGAAGCCCACCGCAGTAAAGGCTCAGTTCCAGTAACAGATGCTCAAATAACACCTGTTTAAAGAATAAAGAATAACACGCAGAGAGGCTGGTGTTCGACAGACGGAATCAAACTTGTTTTGTGGTGGGTGGTGTGTGTATGTAGATATTAGTCTGTTAGCGGTTAGCCAATCAGTTTAGATTTCCTGGCTCTGATATAGCAGCACAACAGATGGAAAAATAAACCGTAACCAGTCTCACAAGTTTTGACATGTTCGCACAGTATGGCCCTGAGAACTGTTTGGCTCGACAGTGGAAAAGAGGCCTATGTATATCTGCGGTCCTTGCATCAGCATAAAGTTTTTAAGGAATAGCAGAAACCGTAGAGTTTCTCTTTTTTGTAAAACAAACAAGTGTTGCTGGAGAAAACAGCTACCAGTATTTTTTATTGCACATCAATTTTAGCGTATTTTTTGAAATCGTCTTTCTGAAGAACCATTTCACCATGCAAAGAACCATTTAATCATGAAATAGTTCTAAATAGAACTACTGACTTTACTAAAGAACACTTGAAGAACCATCTTAAGTGTGTACTCCAGATTTTTATAAATAGCTTCTTGTCACAGGATCACTGTTGGCTGGATATTTGTAGGTGGTGGACCACTCAACCTAGCAATGACGCTGCTGTATATGATACATTTGTACATTTGTCAGTGTCACTGCTGTGCTTAGAATGGACCACCACCCAGCTAATATCTGGACCTGTGGTCAGAAACTAACCAGTGATGAATGGGGAAGAAGGGAGCTAATAAAGTAGCAACAGTTTGGCTACAGTCTGTAAATGTACACCTACAAACAATGCCTATATGGTATGTCTACCTGATACAATGGCCAGGTGTAGGTATAAGGCAGATGGATCTAATAAACTGACAACTCAATGTAGGGTCAATATGGTGTAATGAAGCGATTTTTGTAACGGGAAACTGCTTGCATCTGATTAAAAAAATAAAGGAATCCCAACACCAAGGGTGGCAGAAAAATACAATCTTTTATTGAACATTAAGGATCCACAAACAAACAGACAAGCATTAATCTGAGTTGTCTTGAGAATCAACTAAAGTGCATACAAAATTCAGTCCTCTTTGAAACAGTTCTGGGCCAAAGAGGAGTCATCACATGACTCCTTCCCCGCCCCTCCCAATTACCTCATATCACTTGATTTGACTACCAATTATCAGTCACATGACATTCTGACTTAATTAAATACCATTATGTTTGAATAAACATACAATATCAACATTCAGATACATTGTTTCTTTTAGTTGTCCTTGACCTGTTCTAAAAATACTGCGTCTCTTAGGATGATTTCCAATACTTCACACACATTCCTCCATTATTTCCAAAAAGTGAGTAATATAATATATTAAAAGAAATAATCACAGGCTTAAATCAGCCACACTGATTACATTCAGAATCATGTAGAAAATCGTCCACATTTCCAATCTCAGTCCTGAGGACCCACTTCCCTGCATAGTTTCACCAACTCCTACACCAAAACGTGATCCAACTCATAACTCTAGATGGGTCAAGTGTGTTAGAGACAGAGAATATCATAAACTGTGCAGGACAGTGGATCTCCAAGACTAGAACTGAAATCCACTGGTGCAGTGTGTTTCGAGAAAGCAGGGGCACCACTTCAGGAAATGTGCCTCAACTGTAAAACTAAAAATACCAATATACAGACAGGCTCAGATAGGTTCACAGGTTAGGCTGTCAGAAAGGCTTCCTTCATTCTTGCCTGGACAGTGCATTGTGGGTGGCCTACCCCTACATTATTACATTTTTGTCAATGGTCAGATTTGCAGTGTGTTAAATGCTCACATGAAGTCAACATTTTGCCCAGCTAATAGAAATATCCTATTCAAAATTAAACACAGATCAAACCTGAGTTCTATTTTTCATGTAGTACAGTCATTCCAGGAGTTAAGTGCACATTAATTATAACAAAAGACATGCATTACAATGTTCACTGTAAAAAACTGTTTAGGCAGTTAAACGTACTTTATGTGTTTACAAGCAGTTTAACATAAGCACTTTGATAGAAACAAAGCAAAGTCAAATAGGTCAAATGAACAAAAGTATTTCATCAATCCAAATCACACAAACACTGTACTTCAACTTCTTTCTTATTATATGTTTTTTACAGTAGACAGGCTACAACTTTGCATATAACTCCCATAGATTCTACCCCTCTATCCTTACAGTGATGTAAGGTGATCTACAGTGATCTACCAAAGAAAGTAAGCATATGCAATATGAAATATGCGAGCAAACATTTTTCACTTTTCAGATTAATATTAAAAGGTAAAGATAAGATTATCAGCATAAAAGGACAAAGGGAGGGCAGTGTGCAGTACCTCTTG
This sequence comes from Colossoma macropomum, assembly GCF_904425465.1. NCBI lineage: Eukaryota > Metazoa > Chordata > Actinopteri > Characiformes > Serrasalmidae > Colossoma > Colossoma macropomum. The sequence goes on along the minus strand of NW_023494802.1, from coordinate 32,951,305 downwards.
CTAAACTGATCTACAAAACAAAGTTTGAAAAGAGTCAGTATGTTAAGTGGTGCAGACTGTATTAAACATAAAAATGCAATAGAAAAAGAAGGATAAAAATCATAGGGAGGACCACTTTGCCTGTGCAAAACTTTTTACACCTGCTAACTTTGTATAGATTTGCAAAGGAAACTAGACAATGATAACATGTACAGGGAGATTCGCTCGAAAGAGGCCCCAAATATTCTGTAATAACTCTCACTAGGACAAAGCAATGTGAATGATGCAATGTGCAATGTGATCCTCAGTATATGGAGCTTCGAACAAGCCGGGATGCCCCTGCTTCGGAGCGATGAGGCAGGTGCCGGACAGCCGTTGTGACGTTTAACGTCCGGGTGCACACCCCCATACCCCTTCTTGTGTCTGGCAGAAAATGCAATCGATTACACATACGTCAAGGTATGCAGCGTATTTTTTTGGTTCAGATTGCTTCGTCCTAACGGGAGTTACAACAGAATGTTCGGGGCCTCTTTCGGGTGAATCTCCCTGTATAAATAAAAACAGACCAAACTAGTGGTCACCAAAGACCTACAGTTCACCTCCAGCATAAAACTAACATGCCTCATTCAGCTAATCAAGGATTACTGAGGGCAATAACAAGACAGGTCAAGTGGGGTGGGGTAGTGCTGGAGCTAAAGTCTGCAGAAAGGCAGATCTGCAGGTAAGGATAGCGACCAGTGGACTAAAATATACACAACTGTGTGAGTGGTCAAGCGTCCACCTCTCAGGAATCAGGGTGAGGAGCCTTGCATCCCACTGTTCGCTCCTCAGGAATTAAGGTAAGGAGCACTGCATCACACTGTCCACCTCTCAGGAATCACGGTGAGGAGCCCTGCATCCCACCGCCCAGTCCTCAGGAATTTGGGTGAGGAGCACTGCGTCCCACTATCCACTCCTCAGGAATTAGGGTGAGGCACTGCGTCCCACTGTCCACCATTCAGGAATAAGGGTGAGGAGCACTGCATCCCACTGTCCACTCCTCAGGAATTAGGGTGAGGCACTGCGTCCCACTGTCCACCATTCAGGAATAAGGGTGAGGAGCACTGCATCCCACTGTCCACTCCTCAGGAATTAGGGTGAGGAGCCCTTCATCACACTGTCTACTCCTCAGGAATTAGGGTGAGGAGCACTGCATCTTACTGTCCATTCTTAAGGAATTAGGGTGAGGAGCCCTGCATCCCACTGTCTACCTCTCAGGAATCATCACTCCCAGGTTGGAAGCTGGACAGAAATCATTAAATCACTAGCGTATGAAAGGACCTATCAAGGCTTGCGTTGAATTTGTTATACATTTCACCAAAAGTGATAAAGTCATCCAAATCCATATTATTTAAATTCACATGGAAGAACAAAACTCACTACCTACACAGATCACAATTAGTCAGGGATTATGTTGGTGGGGTTTTAAGAGCTGTGGAGTTTGAATCTGTAATTGCAGCTTTTAGAGTCAAATGACTAAAAGAAAGTATTCCCAACCTCAATCTATGTGGTACCATATTGCAAATAAAGTATTTAGGAAGGTTGGAGTGATTGACTTTAAGATGTCTAAAATTCCTGTAAAGCTGTCTGACTTACACGAACAAGCTTGCATTTTGGTAAAATGATGTACCCACATTTTAACCACACAATTCTTTATTGTGGTACAACAAGGTTATTAACGTTAATAGAAAATCCATTTTTAAAGCTAATTGGTACAACAATGGAGTAACATTTGTTTATGATTTATTGAGTTCAGATGGTCACTTATTATCCTATGAAGATTTTACTAGAAAGTATAAAATTACTGTTTTAAGAAAAGGGTATGCATTTTCTGTGATTGTATCTCCTGTGCCTTCTCTAAAAGTTGGTACTGTTCATTTGTTGGAACAGTGTGATAATAGAATAGTTTGTTTAGTTTTCAAAGAGAAAGTTTTAGGGAACTTTATTTCATGTTTTGTACGGGATGATTTAACGGTTCCTTTAAGGCGGAAGTCCTTTTCCTTTTATATAACATGTCGTATTGCTCCGAATGTTAAAGAAACCCATTTTAAAATAGTATCAGCAGTTTACCCTTTTAGTGAATTTTACATACATTATGTAAATTTGAAGTGGATCCTTGCATCTTTTGTTCTACAGAGGCTGAAAGTATTAACCATCTATTTTTTAAATGCTCATATGGTCACAATTATAGTGCACTCCTATCCACTCCTCAGGAAGCAGGGTGAGGAGCACTGCTTCCCACTGTCCACTCCTCAGGAAGTATCATGAGGGGCACTGCATCCCATTGTCTACATGTCGCATCTCGTATATTCACTTGCTTTGGTCTGATATTCATACTTAGTTGTCATTAAAAATGGACTACGTTCCTCCATTTACTTCCGATGATATAATCTACTTTATGGACAACTTGGAAACTGACATTTCAGATGTAAGTCTGCAAATCTTGTGATTATGTTGGATAAATATTATATACTTACTTGTGAGTGGAATGGCTTTACTCCCTCCTTCACTGCAGTCTTACATACAATTTTTGCAACTATGTTAAATCACTGCAAAATATGGGAAAAATTCATAGAAACGTTAAAAAGTTGTATACATCTATATTTCAATCTTTGCTTTGTTAACTTACCTTACTTTGCTCTCATTTCATTTTTTAAAACCTCCTTTCTCTCTTGTTTGGCTTTACTGAGCGCGGAACAGCTGGGTTCATATTCGAGATCCGACACACATTCGCACTTCGGATGTCAACAGCGTTTATAGAGAACATATGACGAGATTTACACTGGCATATTCCTTCTCCACAGACCGCGATCTCAGGACGGCACTAGTGCTTTTTACTTTGACTGCTTTTTGTAAGAAATTCTCAACACATTTTCCCGAACTGAATGATGCATTAAGCGGATCTGCGCGTGCATGAGTAAGGGACCGTCGTCAAAGTGCGTGTCCTAATGTACAAGTCTTGTTCTAAGGGTCAAAATCTCAATAGCGTCTATAACGCAGCGCAGCTGAAACCCAAGCAATTAAGACCTTCCTGTAACTGTAACTTATTACAGGTGCAGAATTTACACTAAGTATTGTGTTAATTTATAATTATCATTTTATATATAATCATATAATAAAAAAATCAATAGCTTTTTTTATTGTAGGGCCCAAACTTGTAAAACAGAAGGCATTACAGACTGTGCTATCATTCCAGCTAACTATAGCAAGCCTATAAACTCTAGTTTTAATTAATGTTATTAACATTAAAAAAATAAATAGCCTCTTTACTGTAAGGCCTGACATTTTACAACCAATGCATTAAAGTGTGCCCCATTATTGGAATTTACTACAAGTAAAATTTTAATTGTGTCAAAGTGTAAAACATCTGTCAAAAACAATAATCATTAGTTTCTTTACTCTAGGGCCTACAACTATAAAACTAAATGCACTACAGACTATTATTGATGCAACAGCAAGCAGAATTTGAAGAAAGCCTTGTGTTGTGTTTTAAACATCAAAAACCCAATAGCTGCGTTACTACAGGGCTCAAAATTGTCAATCCAAATGCTTTAAAGCATTAATTTATTGCTGTTTTTACAGCAATTAAGACCCTCCTGTAATTGTACCATACTACAGCACCAGAATTAGAATTAAGTGTTGTGCTGATTTATCACTAATATTCCATACATATATAATAAAATAATAGCTTCTTTACTGTAGGGACCAAAATTGTAAAACCAAACACATGAAAAAGCTTATCGTCAATACAATTTATTACAGCAAGTAGAAGTCTAGTGTTAAATTAGTGCTATAATGTTTTTGGATTTAAAATGCTAGGCCCTACAGTAAAGAAGCTATTTTGTATTTTATGTGTATAGAATTTTAATTATAAATCAACACAACACTTAATTCTAATTCTGGTGCTGTAGTATGGTACAATTACAGGAGGGTCTTAATTACTGTGAAAACAGCAATAAATTATTTTTTAATGCATTTGGATTTACAATTTTGAGCCCTATAGTAAAGAATTTATTGAGTTTTTAATGCTTATAACACAAGGCTTTCTTCAAATTCTGCTTCCTGTAGTATCAATAATAGTCTGTAATGCATTTAGTTTTATAGTTGTAGGCCCTAGAGTAAAGAAACTAATGATTATTGTGTTTGACAGATGTTTTAAACTTTAACACAATTTGAATTTTACTTGTAGTAAATTCCAATAATAGGGCACACTTTAACGCATTTGTTTGTAAAATGTTAGGCCTTACTTAGTTTGGGCCCTACAACAAAGAAGCTACTGATTTTTTGATTTTCATGAGTATAGAATATTAATCATAAATTAACACAATACTTCGTATAAATTCTGCACCTATAGTAAGTCACAATTACAGGAAGGTGTTGATTGCTTGGGCTTCAGCTGGACCTACATTATAGACGCTGTTGAGTTTTTGACGTTCAGAACAACCATTGTACATAAGGACACGCAGTTTGACGACGGTGCCTTACTTATGTACGCGCAGATCCGCTTAATGCATCACTCAACTCGCTGAAAATGTGTTGAGAATTTCTTACAAAAAGCAACTAGCGTAAAAATAAATAGTGCAGTCCTGAGATGGTGGTCTGTTGAGCAGGAACATGCAAGTGTAAATCTCGTCAAATGTTCTCTCTAAACGCTGTCGACATCCGAAGTGCGAACGTGTAATATCTCTAATATAAAGCCAGCTGTTCCGCCGTGCTGTACCGGGACCTCCTGGCTTGTTGTGTTTGTGTTGTGACATCTTTTCCAACATCGCTGTCTGAACTTTGTCCGCGGCGATGTGTATCTACTCTCTGTCTTATTTTGTTTATTCTCCATGAACTGTATAAAAAAAACTTAGAAATATCTAGAAAAACTCGAGACGTCATATCCGGTGGAATATTCCAGCGAATAGTGGCTTTAAAAAGAGTCGCGCTGAAACTGCGCGTCCCGTTTTCTCCGGCAGGTGATGAGAGGCATGTTTTGTGTCATTATCGTGCAGTAAAAGGTGTTTTATCAGCGGGGAAACAGCTGCATACTGTAAACATAGGAAATATAAATTATTTTTTTTTTCTGGTCGAAGACATTAAGCCCTCCTCAAGTCTTCTGTTCAGCCCCCGGTTCGATTCGCATCCTTGCCTGTAACGTTATTTGCAGGTAAGTTTCACATCAGAAGTTGTGAACTAGCTCCTCACACCATGGCGAAAATAAGGCAGTTCTGCCTCAGAGACAGTTTAGATGTTGACATAGCTTGTGAGCTGAATTACACCGTTAATGACGCATTTCGATTTCGAGACACTTTTTTGGCCGAATTTGCCTCAGAAATGTAGCTAAAATTTAAAGAAATGTCTAGATATTTGGCCATACAGTTATTTTTTTTGGGATATAAAGTGTCTCAGAGTTTTAAGATGTCGCGCGACCGTTAGCCTCCTTGCTAACCGTCTCTGGTGGGCCTGCTGAGGAGGGAAAAACGGACCGCGCGCTCCAATGCAGAGGTACCTCACCGGAGACCAAAAGTGCAAAAAAAGCGAAAAAAAAGATAAATATATGTCATATGTTTCTCTTTTAACCATTATATGTTGTACCTAAGTTGACTAAATGTCTTTTTTATGATTACATTTAGGCACTTTATTCAAATTTTCCGTTCCACCTTAAATCGCGCAGCAGCCTCATTCCTGTGGCTGAGCAGGAGACAGAATGGACCTGCGGGACCGTTTAAGGTGGAGCGGGAAATTTCGGATAAGAAGGTGGCGAATAAGAAAGTCGCTTTTATGTGAAGATGTCCTCGTAAAGGTGTTTAGATGTCGTAATGATGTACTTACTTTTATTACTTTATAACGTCTGGAGATTTCCAGGACTCACTGCGCAGAGAGGTACATTCATTAACACTGGACTCTCACGTTTGAGTCCATTAGCTGACGTTATGTAATCCAGTGAACCCTGAGAGCTTAAAGAGAAAGTGCTCTGCGAATACTTTAATATGAACTCTCTGTCTGTTGGAGCTGTTTTGTGCAGTCGTTAAAGCATTAATTTGGCTCTTTTTTATGAAAGTGTGAAAACAAAGCGGTCAGTTCCATGTAAAACAGTAAATGGCACTATTGGCAGTTTTTCTAAGCTGTGGAGAAAGAAGCCCAAGTGCTCTGTCACATATATCACAGACTCCTTTATATCGATCTTAGATGTTAAGAAAGGAAAAAGTGAAACGGCAGTGCAGAATGACATTGGACTTTGTCTCCACTCAAGGAACAAATAGACCAACATGATATGTGGTGCTGTCCAATCAGGAGGCAGCTGTCTACTAGGCAGTATTTAAGGCAACATTTGAACGCTCCCGAGACAAAAGATGTCCCATTCGGAAGGCAGCATGAGCCAGCTGTCTTCTGAGGTGCCTTATTCTGACCAGATCTGAAGGCAGCATCGCACCCTTCTCGGCAAAGGCAAGCCCATAATACTGTTCACCGGCAGGGAGTTCCATCAAAGAGTATTAAAGGCCAAGGATAGTGGACAGTAGTGAACTGAAATGATTTACAAACTAGTATTCACAATTATCTGTATTTATCTGGGACGCCAAGTGAATAATGACAGATAATGATTCCTTAAAGCAGCCTGTTGTTCATGCACCATAAATTCCCACAACAGTGTCAATGTAAGGAAAACAGCTGCTGCAGATTCGGGAGTCATCTTTATACACTGAGGTTATCTGCCTTTACAGCATGTAAACAGCTAAAACGGGTACAGCTCAGTGAAAGTTATGATGGTTCTATCGAGGGTCCTGAATGCGATGCCTACTATGGTTCCTAATCGGTTTAAATGCTGCCCAAAGAGAGAGGTGCCTTTAAAGGCAGTGACTTGTTAGGCAGCTGCCTCCAGAGTGGAACGCACTGTCATCTTACAACACTAAACTATTTAGTTGCTTATGGATCTTTTAAAAAATGTGTAATCAAGGCAGTTATTAATGTTCTGACTGGTCACTCCATCCTCTTCTTGTTTGTTTCCAGCTGCTGTGCTGTGTGTAGAGACGCTAAGAGCCACCATGATCCTGCTAACTCCATCCTCCGGTACGGTTTACTTGCATTGCTCCATTCTCAGCATCTACACATTCACCCTCATTTTAAGTGACAGTGCCTCTGACCGTCGTGCTGTGGTTTTCAATGTTGGGTTACTGCTGGAGAGCATTCTGTCATATGTATTGTTTTCCCAATGTTGTCACTGACTAAGGATTGTGGCGATTAAGGAGTGACACAAACACGTGAAGCCCACTCGGACGTTAACGTGCCGAGGACAGCTCTGCCGTGGCCCCAAAGAGCCGTGCTTTAACAGTGTGATAATTAAATTTCATGACTGATTCAGATTCTGATTTCTTCACAGCCAGTTCATTTTTTTTGGCTGATTTTTATTCGCCTTTTTAACCCAGAGCTTACACTGGCTTACCTGGCTCACATTATCAAGCATCTTAAATTTGCGACACAGGTCAGCCAAAATAAAAATAATAACTATATAAATTGACTGATTGCATGTTTGGAGTGTTTTTTCTGATTCTCTTGGCTAAATCTGATGGTGCATCCCTAAAGTCCACCCCCAAACACTATATCAGTAATAGCTAAAGAGGATCACATTCTATAATTAGTTTTCATTAATCTAGCTCTTGGTCAGTAGCCGTTACCAGGTAACGCCTGAGTTCAGTTACAGAACTTGAGCACCCATGCCTGGCACTGATTAGCCAGCATTCCAGAAATTCAGCATTTAATTCAGTGAACCTGAGCCTGTGCCTTCTATCTGTGCTGAACAGGGTCTCCGGAATTTAGCCGGACTTTAGTAACATATATGTGGGATTTTTTGTATGGAGTTGATGTGTAATTCCTGATGTTCTGTCCATGTTTATGCCCTGTCTGCTTTATTTGTGCTGAAAATGCTGCTTTGGATGTGAATCATGAAACAGCTACAAATGGTTGTTTTTGAAGCCCCAATTCAGAACAACAGGACGCTTCATCTACAAGAGGACTGCACTTAGTAGACCTTAGGAATACACTTCAGCATGCTTAGAACGTTTAACATGCTCTCTATAAGTAAACCTTACACAGTCAGAGCTGTGGAATGGCAGCAGTGTTGTTTCAGGTCTGTCCCTGATCTCTCAAAAAAGTCATGATACAACCTAAAGCAATACCACCATCAACTTTTGCCCTATGATCTTTTTTTAAATCAGTGATCTACTAAATATTTGCCTTTATACAGGCAACTTAAACAGGTTTCAGTCATTTGGCTGCATGTATCAGTGTTATTTTTTACAGTTTCCAAATTTATACTGAGTATAAACACTCTAGTGACTGCATGTGAAATTATATCACAGTTCACCTTGACTGTTTTAATTACTTATGTTCAGAATAATCAGCTGAATACACCAGCCAAATATTGCCACCATTATGGTCTAGACAGAGTTGTTTACCCATATGGAGCTGATTTTCAAGGCTGATTTTTATCCTATTTTTTAACCTAATTTTAGGCCACTAAGAATTACTTCAGTATTTACTAGGGCTGAACGATTTCCAGAAAATATCTTAACCAATTTTTTGAATACATAAACAATGACACCTGGCTAAATAATTTAAAATAAACTTGAATGATTTAATTGATTTTACTAGATTTTGTAAACTATGTATTTTGGAATTTTATGTTATTACCAGAACACATTTTCAGCAACTGGGGTTTTTCTTTTTACCTGTTAAGACAATGTTGTTGATAATATAGGCTATAATTGAAATCGCAGCTCTTGCAGTTTGAAAATTGCACTCCTTCAAATGGGATTTTGATAAAAAAGGGATTCATCTTTCAGCCCTAGTGTTCACCAGTCCCACTGACAAAATGTGAGTCTGGTTTGGTCTGATGATAGTAAAAGCAAATGAGCGTAATGTAGCTTTGTGGTGAATGATGTGCTGTTGGCTGTGTGCTTTATCTGATTGGTTGTTTTCTTTCAGATGAAGAGTCGCTTGCAATCTGCTGGCTTTGGAGTCACGTCAAGTTCAGGTTGCAAAGCGCAATAGTAGGAACCTTGCATTAAACTTTTTGATGTCTGTAATAGATGTTAGGCTTTTAAGAACAAGATTTTAGATGGTACTGTGCTTACTTTTGTGCTTAGCTTACTTTTTTTCTCTGTTCACACTTCATTCACCGTTTACTGAAAAGAATACCATACTGCATGTGTCCTTGCATGCCTCCAGCCCTCCACCTCCCCTCCACAAACACTTAATAGAATTTAGGGTACTGATTGCTGATAGGAAATGATGGTGTGTCTGTTTTACTATTCACTGTTTTGAGTTGAAGGAAAATGGCAAATCTGCTGTGCTTATGGATTCTGGAATGTTGTGAAAATACTCAATGAAGTCGACTGCATTTGAGGTTTTATGATAAACTGTGACAAGATGACTGCAGTCTTTTTTTTGTGCTGTATTTTGTCACTGCTTATTTACTGTCAAATGAATAACACTGTGTGTGTTCTTGTAGCAAAAATATCATCCAGCCAAAGGAGAAAACTTGATTCACATTTTATACCCACTCATTTGCTGCGGGACAAAGAACTCTTTGTATATCTTCATTAAAAATCTTTGCAGCATTTCAGTGGCACAACAGCCTTCATCAAAGTCAGAGAACAGCATTAGGATGCCAAGAAGAGCCCTGTTGGGTTTTCACTTTTTTCCCAAGCCCCAACTTTTTACAATTAAGATCCACACCAGTTCCTACTATTTGTGTAAGTAATTGAACCTTAAAATCCATAGTGATAGGTTAACTGTAGTACTATGGGTCAATGACAAATAAGGGATTTCAGTACGATAATAGATATGTATTTTTAAACAGGACAATGAATTTTATCACCTAGAAAATGTCAAGTGGTGCTACCACTCTGTTTTTAAACATAGATTTTAAATTATTAAAGACTCCTGAAAACATATCTAAAATATTTTTTGTCCTACATCCATGTAAACCTTTGTCTTTGAGCTATGAAAGTTATAAACTATTGAACAAAACACATATTTTAAAAAATAAATAAAAGTTTTCAATGTTGTCTGGGCTCACACCACCTGGTTTGGTTTACTGAACTAACCTAACCAGGACTGAAAAATGACAAATTTTTCTGTATTTGTTAAAGGGCTACTAACCTTGGTATTGCACCATGAAGGTCACTTAGGGTCTTCTTTATAATGCAGTACACTGCCAGTTTGTTAAAAAAATTGTCTAAGACTTTGTTGTTGGTTGCGCCTTACATGACATTTGAGGAAATCAATATTTATGGACAAAAGTTTTTCACCCCTTAAATGGTGAGGGCCCACCGGCACGCCCAAAGTTTTGTAACACACTTTTAACCCGAGATTGGCTCAGCCAATTTGCACTCAAGTCCCTGTAGTTACTGAATAAAAAGCCTCAGTATGTATAAAGCCTGGGATTCTAAGGGGTTAAAGTTTTCCTTCTTGGCAAAATTTTAGGAGTTTAAAGGTTACAAACATAAAATCATGCCAAACTATTTTATTTTGAATTTTATACAACATCACTCTTTTTAATTTATTATTTATTTAATTTAGTTTATTTAATCTGCATGTATGGTTGCACCACCTGACATTTTTAGACTTTGTGAGAAATAGGTTTTATTTTTGACACACAGAAAATGTATTCACATAAAGTAGGTATTGCAGAATGATATGTATTATTAAATTATTTATAGGAAAATAATAGATTTGGGCACAAAAAATGCATATCATTGACCCATATACTGTGAATGAGTAGGAATGCACCATATTTGTTTGTTTCTGCTGATAATGATGCTTATTAATTTAAGCAATAAAAACATTAAATCTGACGCATCAAACATTTCAGGCTGCAGGGCTATGAAAATAATGAAAATTGCCCATTGATTACGTCTGGTCTGTTTCAAAACAGGAGCTAATACATAATGCATAATACTTAAGGCATGCTTAAGGCTAGTTAATGCACCTGCACTGCATTTATAAAAGTCACATCCTAATAACCAGAGGTAAGTGGATTTTAAGCAATTACCTGCTAATATCATTACAGTACCAATATTATTGTGCATCTCTATGAGGCAGTAAATAAAACTATGTAAGTATAACTGATTTTTTGTTGTTTTTGTTTTTTACTTGCCACAAATAAACAACCATTTGAAATAGGTACCCACATCCCAACATAAATTTCACATACTTTTAAATAGAACAGTAAATGGCTTGTTTTGTTCCATTTTATATTATATTTTATATTTTAACAGAAGATTGTTTAAAACAGAGGCTGCATATATATATGCGTATACATATACATATATGCCGCATAATTGAGGTGTTTGGGATGTGTTTTGGGATTGTTTGTTTTGGGATTTTTTCATGTGTACCTTTTCAGTGTCTTAAATTTGTTAGATTAGACATGTGATGACTGTTGCTGGGGTTATAATATCTGAAATATAGGCGAGGCATAAAGCTTTTGATTTTGATCTGCATTTTGTTGAATGAACATTTAAAATCGTTTGAAATTTTGTTCACATAACCTTCTATGCAGGAGGCAGTCAGAACATCTCTGTGGCTGAGTATGAGTGCTGTTTTTAACTAACCTGATTACAATATTTCAATAACTAATGCAGTTAGATACTTTGACCATTTCAGTGCAAGTACAGTTGTGAATAAAGATAGTTTTCCAGATACAGCTGAAACCTAGTCTTGAACGAAATAAAGTTATATGCAAAAGTTTGGCTGCCCCGGTCACATTACATGTTAGTTTTCTGGATGAATATAAGATAACACATCCTCTGCAGACGTGCTTTTGCAGATTTTAATGCATAATGATTGTTTATGTGCTGAATTTAACATGTTGAGGGAAAGAAAACTTAAAAGTTGACCTGTGAAAAAGTTTATGTTTTCCATTTTATGTTTTTTTCAATACTGCAAATAAATGGAAATTGTGCACTAAAATGAGCAGAAAAATGACATATTTACGTTTGTCCCCTGTAGAGAATGTGTTAACTTATTTTCACTTAGAAAATCAAAGAAACGTAATTTGACTGGGGTTGTTCAAACTATTGCATATGACTACATCCATATTTTGGTTCTTGTAGTCTGAGACTAGGCTTAGCTGTGTGGTAAACTGACATTCAATATCTAATGTATGAAAAGACCTTGGTATTTTAAGGTTGTAACTGACAAAACTGAATTACTAATGTTGGAAGACTAAAACAAGTAACTATTATTTGAACTCTTAGATACCATAATTATAGATTTCAAACATGAGGAATCAAAAACCTCATGGACATGTGGAACATGAGACCTTAAATTAGACCTACAGTTTTGTCAGACTGAACCATATGATTCTAAGGTCTTGTTATAAATATGCCTGATCATGCTTAAGGATTCTTGAAAGGCATCATGCTTGCATTGTTTTTTTTTCTTCTAGTGACTTAATACAGTACGAGCATTCCTATCTTTGCACACAGCACTTGATTGCCATTCTCTGTGATTGTTGCAAGCTTTTTGTTTCTCATACTTTGCTCTTCAAACAGCTTTTTTCCCTTAACAACTGTATGATTTGTTCATGAAACAAGCTTTTCAATAACTTAATTGTTATTTTATTATAAGCATGGTTGCAAGATAAGTTAAAGGGTCTGTTTATTATAAAATTATGCTGTAAGTTCTGCCATAAGTGGTATACTGTTTTTCCTGTTGGCTGTAAATGGCATGTTTTTGTTCTTATCACTTTCTGATTGTTGTATATATGATAATAATGTACTAGCCTTTGTTTAACATGAAAAAACAAGCAGATTTGGCAAAATTTTGTTTTTGTTATAACAAGGATATTTATTTTTGCTGTAAAGTGGACTCAGAAAATCCTTTTTTTCCAGAATTGTCTGGTGAATGTCCAAATGTAGCTGCCTTAGATTTAAATAAAAATAACTTCATCAAATACATGTATGCACACACACACACACACACACACACACACACACGTATTATCTAAACCCTTTATCCTCTTGGGTTGTGGTGCTGGAGTCTATCCCAGCGCTCATTGGGCGGAAAGCAGGAAACACCCAGGACAGGCCGCCAGTCCATCACAGGGCAGACACACAGATATATACACTCACACACGCATTCACACCAATTTAGCATCTTCAGTTCGTTTGACTTCATGTTTTTGGACTGTGGAAGGAAACCGAAGCACCCAGAGGAAACCCATGCAGATTTATGTGTATATTGTTCATAAAATATATTTAGATTTAAAAATGATCTGTGAAGTGATGATCTGGGATCAGCTTATCACCTGAATCTGCAGAATTCATTTGTGTAGTAAGCTCATCTCATACCAGGCTTTCTACTGGTAAACACAGTCAAAATAACAGCCACTGTATAATCATTACCTTTTCTGCTTGGTCTCAGGCTTTTTCCAGCGCACCAACAAACTGTTCCTGAGAGAACGGGCCAATTGGGTCCAGCTCAAGGAGTTTGCCCGTAAAAATGCTGCCAATGCTCTGTCTGTTGCCAACATGGTCATGGGGATGGCTTCCATTCTCAGCAGTCTAAACGGGTGAGGCCACTGGTGTTTGTACACTAATGATAAAAGTTACTTCAAGCTGTGGCAAGTGATATCAGTTGCTTTTCTTATGTCCTTACTTCAACTTAGCATACAACTTCAGCTTCTTTTTACAACTTTCTATATCTGTCACAGCCACTATTCACTCTGGTTCTCACTGTGTTTTCACTTTTAAATTTTATTTACAACAATAACTAATGCAATGTGGATTTGAAATTTAATTTCTAAACAAATCTAGACACCCAAAGGGGTTTTAGAAACAAAGAGAAAGTGATAAATTATATACTGTAATTATATATTTACAGTCATTTTGTTATTTGCGTCAAGGCTTAACAACCTCTTTTGAAATAGGAAGCATTCTGGATATCAGTTTTATTACTATTTCATTCTCAATGTTATACAGCTTTCTCAGTTCTTATGGAAGTGCCTACAGCTCTCCATCATTTTGGACACATTACTTTTTTGTAATTTTTTACAGCTTTCTACAAATTTGAAACCTCTGAAACTGTAAAGTAGTAGTGGCATGTCAGAATCATTTTCTACATTTATTTAAAACATAATTGGTTTTATATCATTGAAAACAGTGATTCCTAACTTTTGAACGTTACTGAGTCACAGAGAAACTGAAGTGAAGATGATTTTGAAACACTGTAGCACTTAATGCTGTGTTGTCGTCTATAACCTCTTGTCTTCCACAGCCACCATTATGCTGCATGCTGGCTAGTGCTGATTGGTTACCTGCTGGATTTGGCAGATGGAGCAGTTGCTAGGCGACTGAACGCCTGTTCTGCGTTGGGTGAGTGCGTTGGAAAGTGAACTGTGCCCTTAATTTCTGTTAGGAAGTTGTAAGAATGTCAGCCTAAAGCAGTGACAATTTCCACTCCCTCCTTTTCTCCTCTGATTCCTGACGACTTTCTCTGACTTTTGATGCACGCCACAATTTAATCTTCATGTTGCATGTGATTGTTTACTCTTGGATTTTGTCCAGCAACCCAGCTTCACATCTGATAAACAACTTCCCATGTAGAGGGAAGTCATCGTCGGAAAAACATCCTTTTACATGGTTTGAGGTTTTGTTGGAGTTGTGCTTTATTGTTAGTGTTTTTTATTGTCTTGCTTTGTCACCCTAAACAACTGAAGCAAATCCCCCCCCCCCAAAACTCTTGAGTGGGAAACTATGCAATTGTGTGTGGACGGTCACGTCCGCCCAGCTGCTTGAAATAGCTCGGCAGTGCTCCCACAATGCCCCGTGCCTTGTCCTCTTCAGTTGCTTTGTGCTCTATGCTCGTTTTTTCTGTGTGACCTTATTGCCAGGTGTTGTTTTGCCCTCTTTGCCCCTCCCCTTTCTGTCAATCGAACAATCACTTTCTGATTAGTCCGTCTAATTCGGGGGGATCAGGCTCTAATTGTCTGCTTTATCCTGACGCTTTGGAATCCCTGCATATCTGACATTGCTCAAATGGTTGACGTTGGGATTGGAATTCCAGCGTGCTTGCATGAGCCTCAGCCAAAATCACCCCATGTACATAGGCCAACGAAAACATGCCCCCCAAACTACAGGGATAAAGAGACCCCAGTGGATTGTTTACAGAGGATGATAGTGGTGAGCTATTTTGGGGCTGACACGGAAATTTACCCCTAAGCCCACAGTGGAAAGGTGACCTTAGGCTGATAAAATTCCCATAGAGAGGATTAACACTGGCAGCTGTCATAAGCTCTTGCTGAAGCACCTGTTTTTACTACTTGACATAGGAATGAAAATATTCATCTTACCTCAGGCATGATGAATTTGTGAGTAAAGGGAATTGCAGTGCAGTTAAGCTATGGCTTTGGTTTTCTCATCTTGTTTTTTAGGTGCCAAACTGGACGATTTTGCTGATTTCACAACTTTTGGAATTGCAACCTCTCTGCTACTAAGGACTCCTAGTCTCCTGGATAACCTCCTCTGCACGTGCTATGTGCTTTCTGTGTTAGTCCGCCTCGTCTTCTTCTCTAGCGGTGAGGAACCTGCCGTCTCTTGCCATTACTTAACAGAGAAACATGCTCCTCCATCTGATTGACACACAACATATTACTCATACCAGTGTTTGCAGAGTTGAAGCACAATCTTTACAAATAATGCATTAATAAAAAAAGGTAATAGACATGACACTAGTCGAATACTGTGTATCAGCAAAATGCTGACTCGGAATTTAAAGGAATAAATGTTTAAAAAAAAAGTATTGGACCGATACAAAGAACATGTGGTATTGTGCCATCTAAATAACAATTGTAGTAGTAGTTGTAATAATAACAATAATAATATGGAAAATGGCAGTTTAAAACAGATTACATCAGAAAAACAAGAACAGAAAGAGAACAATATTTCTGGAACAGTAAAGAAGAAGAACATAAATTTTAACAAAACCAAAAAAGTTAAAAGCAATATTGAACAAATACTTTTGTAAATTCCTTAAGGGGCTGCATGGAATACTGACGAGCCCTAATATCAGAACCACCTCCTTGTTTTTATACTCATTGTCCATTTTATTAGCTCTTCTTATCATTTAGGTGCACTTTGTAGTTCTACAATTACTTTCTCTGCATACTTTGTTAGCCCCCTTTTACCATGTTCTTCAGTGGTCAGGACACCCACAGGACCCCCACAGAGCAGGTATTATTGGGTGGTGGATCATTCTCAGCACTACAGTGACACTGACGTGGTGGCGGTATGTTAGTGTGTGTTGTGCTGGTATGAATGGATCAGATACAGCAGTGCTCCTGCAGTTTTTAAACACCTTAGTGTCACTGCTGGACTGAGAATAGTCCACCAACCAAAAATATCCAGCAAACAGCTAAAAAGATATGATAATGATAATGAAAGATAATAAAGACGCTTTTAAATGAAAAGGATGCCGATAGCTAGTGATGGGATTTGAAAGCTGGCGTAATTCCTCATGCTGGTGCATATCAGGAATCTGCCAGCATTCTGAACATGGATAATTGTAATATTGTTAAGTACGCAAAGTAAGATTACATGGTTCGTGTAAGTTTCTCACTGTCAGCATGGGGGGAGAATATCAAGAACCTTGTAATTATTATGTGGGTAATAGCATTGTTGATAGTATTTCTTGTAAAACAAAAAAAACTGTGATACATCAACTGCATTAAACATGAAACTGATATAAACCTGTCAATCAACCATAAGTTAATAAGAACAGATATGGTTGTGACACTTCGGTAAACTGATGAAAAGCGAATGTTCTATTTATTAATTGTACTGGCTAACAGAAGTATATACAGATTAAATAAAAAAGGCCTAGTATGATACAAGATGTTTCATGGCACTTGGAAAGCTAAGTAATCAGTGCATCATAGTATTCATGATTTCTTAAAGCAGGATTTGAACAATTCTGAAACTGAGCCAAAGAGGCTAACTCAGTTCTTCAGTCAGTCAGTAGAATATCCTGGTTAACTGCATCAGAGCCAAGATAGACAGGTTACCCAAATCTCTGTTACAGTGCCATAGTACTACATGTTTCATTAAGGTTGTATTGAGATCATCGTCTGTGTGTATGTTTAGGAAAGTGATCAGAGCAACTGTATTTGGGTAAAGAATATTGTAATGATCTGGATCCATTTTCCACTTAGATGTCCTCCACTTACCCACCTAGGTAGTAAAGTGGTATCATAAAAAGATTAAAAAATGTAAATTCAATTATTTTTTGTATTGGTATTTTTTAAATTAACATGATCCTTGTTCTGTCCTGCTCAGGTATTCCTTTCATGTACCGTGGCTTGCCATGCATCTATTCTTCTGCCATTCTCTCCTGCACATCTCTCCTTACTGGGGGGAATATGGCTGTGCTTCGAGTCACTGCTGTGGCCATGATCCTCTTTATGGTGAGCCAGGGCTTCTATCCTCATGACAGGGTGCTGGAATCCCAGGCCTGGAAGAAAGTGGTTTATGTTGGAGGTACAGAAACTTAAATTCGTTTGTTTTTTTTTGCTAGTAGTAATGAAAACATCCATTATTTTTTGTAAATATTCGCTCATTGTGAAATGGATGTCTGCAGCAGGTTCCACAAAAGTTGAGGCAGAGGTCCTTTAAGACGAGGGACATTGTGAAATGTTCAGAAACTTAAACAGATTATGCAGTCATGCTCGGGTATAAAAGGAGTATTCATGGAAGGCGTAGTCCTTTATGAGAAAGGATAGGTTGAGGCTCGGCATTTTACCTAAGTGAAAAGTCCAACAGTCAAAGAACAACATTGCTCAACATGTAATTGCAAAAAATTTAGGGACTTCACACTTTACGGTGCACAATACCATCAGAAGATTCAGGGAATCCGAATAAATCTCATGAATAAAGGGCAAGGCCTAAATCCTGAGTGCAGCTAACCTTTGATTCCTCAAATGTCACTGAATTAAAACTGAATTGCTTCTGTGATAGACATTACCACATGGGAACTAGAATCTTTTGACAAACCGTGATCAATAAACACCATTTGTCACTGCATAGACATATAAAAGTTAGGACTGCACTGTGGACAGCAGAAACCATATGCCAACAATGGCCTGGATGTTGTGTTCTGGCCAAAAAAACGAAAAGGAGCATCCAGACTGTTACCAGTGCAAAGTCAAAAGCCAGGATATAAGTGTGTTAGTGTCCATGGTGTGGGTAACTTGCACATATGTGGAGGCAACATTAACTGTATAAAATATACAGTTCAGAGCAACATATGCTGCCTCAGATGACATCTTTTTCAGGGATGTGTTTTTATGCTGCTTTCAATTTAGTATAGGTCAAAGAGAATTTACTAGTCACTGCTTTTTGTTATTATTAGCATTTCACAAACTGTTTTATCTTTTTTGGAACTGGGTTTTGTTCATTGAATACTCTGTAAAAATGGTCAGTAATGCACTGATATGTTGCTTTTTCTTTTCTCCTTCCAGGTGTTGTAATGGTCTTCTGCTCCTCATTCCCACCTGCTTGTGTGTACTACTTGCTATGGTCAGTTTCGTACATTTTGTTCCCAACGGCCCTGTGGAGCTGCAAAGTGTAACAACATCCGTGATCTGGCCCAAACTCTGACACTCCAGGTTTGAAGAAGGCCTGTATGGCCCCATTGGAACCTTCTGCTGCTTGTTGCCATGGAGGATCAAACCATTGCTCAATCTAAGAAACTCTGGACATTGTATGCTGTTTGTTTTTTATTGTTTTAGTTTTGAGGTGATGAATTTCAAGGTCATGATGATGAAATCTGCCTGACCTAGAGAGCAAAATGGCCTTTTTGCAGGCTGCCTCAGAAGTGCTTTTGTATTTGAGTGATCCAAGGACCAGTGACTTTGAATGTTGTGTTCACAGAGGTTGACGCAGAAGTATTCTGTTGTCTCTGATGCGTGTGGCGATGGCACCGAATCACAGAAACGGATTCCGTCAAAACGTCAGACAATGTCAACTTTGCTGTGAATAATATTATTTTGGTGGATTTGTTTTTAGGAGTATATTTTTCTGGTTACTGTTGGAAAATAGATGAGAACTACTGATTAGAACAAGTATTTAATGTATATATTTACAGTAATTGGCACGTCTGTATTGGCAGAACAGATATTTGATTTAAAGGGAAATAACATACTCATCCATTGGCATTTAAAATATTATCAGTACATTAATGCAGTATTTTTAAGAGGTGACTGGCATTTGATTTAGCTTGTTTTACTGCCAGTGGTTGGTTTAGTGACACGTAGGCCACACTACATAGTAAAAGCCACTACAGTATCATGCAGATAAAGGCTTCAGGGAATTAGCTCACCTACTATCTGGATTAAGTGTGACTTTGGTAAATAATGTGCATCCTACAGTAGCCCCCTCCAAACTAATGGCAGAGGACCATTTTAGGCAGCAGTTGGTTTCATTTGGGAGATGATTTTAAGATCCTGCCAAAGTGTTTTGCTGGTCTAGCTGTGCACCTGTTTTAAGGGATTTTCCTCCATGCTCAGTTTACTGCATATGTCCAGGGAAATCATCTTCCATAAATAGCCTAAATGTACTGTTTACAGGTTTAATGGAAGATAACAAAACACTGTAACACAACAGGCATTATTTTGTGTGAAGTTGCACCACTTGTGTTGAACTTTTATTAAAAAAGGAGTGGTGTATAAGTCATCACATTTTTCACTTTTGATTTAGATGTGCTCAGTAGTCTGTTCCATCTTTAATAAACTGACAATTGTGAACACATTAAAAAATGCTGCTGTCATCAATGGAAAGACAGCTCCGGTGCAGTGTAATCTGCTGCACATGCAGACAGCTTCCTAAAAGTTTATTTTAGAAGGAAGCTGTGTTAAACACTCAAGGCGGCAGACCTGCCTTCTTCATGTATTCACAGATGTCTGTTGTTTGTGCTGCAGATAGGGGTTTCGTATCAGCCAGGTGGATGTACGACTCCAGCAGTTTGATGATAGCAGGGTACACTGGGCGGTCCTTAAAGTCCCACATGCAACAATATTTCATGAGGTCATACCTGCAAGAGAGGGCGCAAATAAACATGGTAAAGAGGATAACTGAATGCTAGCTAGTAGTCACCAGTTAGCATGATGTTATTTCCTTAATGCTAATTGATAGCTATTTGCTCTCATTGTCTTTCAGCAGTATTAGAGGTTGTGTTCTGTTGCTCTAATGCTGCCTTTGCATGACTTACAACATTGCATAAACAGATAATTTTAGTAACATTATGCTCAGTGGTAATATTTGAATTGATCTGTCTTTTGACATACAGGGCTCCTCCGCAGTTCTGTGGTCTTTTTATCTTGTAAGTGGCTAAAGTTTTGGGGCACACCTCTGATGGATCCAGTTCAGGGAAGGGAGGAGCACCTTATAAGAGAGATGGTAGATGATAGATGTGAGTATTTTGGTGTGAGTATTGTAAGTATTTCAGTAGACATTAAAACGTCCTCTTGATTAGAGTTCAAATGTCCAAATTTCCCATTGAAATTATTCCATGGTGCAAAGGCAGCAGATGTACAGTTTATCTTGAAAAAACAGTCAATAATGTCAGAGAAATGTTGATACCTTACCTAAAGTTATCAGCTCATAAAGGAGGATTCCAAAAGACCACCTGGAACATTTGATAAATATTATATATGTATTCTGTAAAGAGTCATCACTGCAGAGAGCTTACTGAAGATGTGAGAAGCAAGTAGTGGTCCAGAGTTAAAGGCACTCCAACAGCTAGTGTAAAATACTGTACAATTGTGTACCTTATACTATAAAAATGTGGAGGTATATAAATAAAAATGTTAAATTGATTTTGTGCAATAAAAAATAAAAATGTTTTAATGAAAGTTGTAATATTTTGATGTTTTCATCTTTTTTTTTTTTTACTATACGTAAAGCATAAGCCAATTAATTTAACCCCAAGTTATAAATTCTCTCATCTCCAAGGGTGTCTTCACAGTGCTGTAATATTCTTTATTTTATTCATATGTTCAAATATCAAATTCAGTTTTTCTTTTTCAATGTGCTCTTCACTGAGTAAAGTAACTGGGACGTTAAAGAGGGCTAAACATTGTGTTGGTAGACTCACACATCACTTCTGGATGTTATGGGGAGCCTCATCAGTCGCTCTGGTGCCTGCCACTTCAGAGGCACTTTGGCCTCCTCTTCCTTTTTTACCATTCCTGTCTGCCGTGTCTCAAAAGCCACAGCCAATCCAGACACCTTCACTGAGAACCCAGAACCAATCAGCATGCTTTGGGCTGCAACATAGCCGTGCACTAGCCTGTGCTCTGACAGCAAGTAATCCTGAGACAGTAAATAAAGCAAAAAGCCATGAGAGGCTGTGTGTTACTTTTAAGGGGGGCTGTTATAATAAACAGATCATCTTCCAAGCTATGTAGTTTGATAACGGTGGATCATGGTTACCAAGCAAAATAGTTTGCTGCATTAATAGGCGGTAAAATTTATGTCTGAATGTACAGATCATGTGATAAAAGCTTCATACTGATACATACTCATATCTTTTTGTGTTGTCACCTCCAAAATGTCCATTCATAAAACCATGTAGTGTAACTCTGTACTTAAGAGGGCTCAAAGTGCACATGCTGTATATTTGACAAGACAGGGACTCACCAAACCAGAGGCCACCTGTTTGGCCACTAGATACACAGACTTCTCTGAAAAACACTGCAGCTGATGACAGAGTCCGGACGCATCCTAAACAGTGCAGATCAAATTCATAAGTTTTTTTTCCACAATATGCATTCTGTAAATTATTTAAACACTTGATCACCAGCTGCAGTTCTCACCTCTCGAAGACTCCACAGGAAATGCAGTAGGTTTCCTGGAGCAACTGCTTCAAAAATCAGGTACATGGGAAAACGATTTGTCTGGCAGTACAACATTCGCACAACATTGTCATGCTTGCAGACCGTTGCGTGAAACAGGGCCAATTCCACAAACACCTTTGTCTCCTGACTATTTGAGTCGCCTGAAACAGATGCAACTTATGCAAGATTTCAGTTTTACAAACACGAGGCCTTCTAACAATTTTAAATCTCAACACACAGTAGGCTATGGTAATCGGCTATTGCATATAATAGGCTAATTCAAGTTTTATTGATGACATGT
Source organism: Colossoma macropomum (assembly GCF_904425465.1). Lineage (NCBI taxonomy): Eukaryota > Metazoa > Chordata > Actinopteri > Characiformes > Serrasalmidae > Colossoma > Colossoma macropomum. The sequence goes on along the minus strand of NW_023494802.1, from coordinate 32,929,109 downwards.
CAACCTATGTAGGGGGAAGTGCCCTCAGAACGCTGCCTATTTACTCTAAAGCTAAACCATATCTGTGCATGAGTTTAGTGTGTACAGGATAATGATGCATACAGTGATAAAGACAGACCCTACTTGAGGTAGAAAGCCCCCCTAGCAAATCTTGCAGTTTGTCAGTTACATTTTACAGACTGTATAATCTCTGTCTTGTAATTTATGTCCATAATTATGTCATTCCTAGTTTTTGCATTTTTCATGAACTGTTATTGATCAAAGTACACTAAAATATTAAGTAATGTAAAGGGGAGCTTTTGCCTAGTGTCTGGGGCGATGTCTTACCCCAAATGTCTAACTTTACACTGTCACTTCATGAGAAAAAACAAATGTATTCTCCTCAAGCCCCCTCCAATGGCTCCAATAATCACATATATTTTTAAAAAACAAAGAAATTGAACAACCACATATAAATGCATAGATCACGATTATCCAGTTAATAAATCAAATGAACTGAGCCCAAAAGGATTCTGGGGAGATAAATCCTAGGTATGCTGTCATCCAGACAAAATCAATAAAAAATAATTAGCTAATAGACACTCAGTAAGTGTGTTGAGATCATCTGATGAGAACAGGAAATAAATGGGGGAGGTGTTTTACCTTGAGGGCCGCCCCCCTGCCGGCCAAGTTACCCTACCATCTAAAAATTCATATGTAACATGCAAAGACGCCACAGATGAAAAATAACCCCCTTGTCACTAAACACACTTTTATTAAAGTATTTTCTTACATTCTGTGGCCATGAGGGGGCAGTAAACTCCTAAATTCAGCTAAGAGCTTGTTCTTCAAGCCACATTGGCTTTATAGACTGATCCATTCTTTTCGTCCATAACTGACCCTTAAATCCACAATATAGTGTCTTTTTTGGACAGAAGACTTGTACAATTCGATTATTCCATTTACCTTGAAAGTTTTAACCACCACAGCAGTGGCAGCCCCATCTAGTTTTAGCTGGCCTTTGCAGGTGGGTCCATAGCGTCCATTTTTGAGAAACTCCACCTCCTCTAGGATGTAGTGGGCAGGCATCTCCCATGAGCTCAGAGCATCACTTCGAGGTGCTGAACTGAGACAGTCTGCAGGGATGAAGGCCCTAAAACAGAGCGAGAGGGGGCAGCATTTCAGAATGTGCACTTAAAAGAAATAGTTTGGTGAAAAATAATTTTGCCCTTAACCTGAATGTAGTCGACCAGCTAAAACATGTTTGGTGTCTGAAGTTTGCTTCTTTAGTTTTGTAACAGAGCTACATGGCTAACGTAACTAATAAGTAATCAAAGCTTACGTTCACCAATTAGCATTGTGCAAACAATGGCTGGAATTGGAATTTCAATGCTTTAACCGATTGAATTACTTCTATATTATTGAGCATAATAAAATTATAAGCCATTCAATACTGATGAACTAGTGAATTGTAGGACCTGCGAGCCAAGGGGAATGTCTGCTCCAAAATACAAGCGTTTGAAAAAGATATCACTTTGATATCAAAGTCAAGGTGTCACTATCGATATCAATAGGCAGTTTGAACGATGCAGCTGGCTGGTAGAAATTACACATGACTAAATTGGGGGAAAAAATCCTGAGAAGAACTATTCTCAAATAGGCTTATAGGCTGTGTGTATGACTGTGTACAAGCTGGAATTGAAAATTAGGCAAAATTACATCACATAGTTTAAAACAGGGTTTCTCAACCCTGGGCCGAGGACCTCAAGCGGGCCGCGAAGCACCCCTTGGTACTTGGGACTCAATACTGAGATGGGCGTTGTCTGTAGTGGGCCTGTGATGGCACTTTGTCATAAAAATCAGTGAAAAAATAATTGACTTAACAATAAAAAGAAACATAAAATGTTTTCAAACAGTTAGCAACATTAATATAAGCCCTGCAATAACGGTGCACAAAGGCAGATACATCACATTTTTTTGCCTCTAGAAACACCTGACCATTTAGTTGTCCACTCACTCCAATATTTTGCTTATATTTCACGTTCACTGATACGCATCACATACAAGAGTAGGCCCCACATAACACTGTGTTGAACATTTCCCAAAAATTACATTTTTAAGCAAAAATGGTGAGTTTTGTTTACTTGTGGGCCTTCCTAGTGATAAACAAGTGGGCCTTGAGGTGGAAAAGGTTGAGAACCCCTGGCTTAAAACAGCAATGCCTTAAAGACTGGATTTAGTGCTTTTCCCATACCACTGAGTGCCAGAAACTGTGATGATTAGGCATGCACATTGCACAGTTGCTATTTGGTGGAGTATTAACCTCCATGACTTGTTAGCTACATTAGCCTTGTAGCTTCATTGCAGAATTAAAGCAGCTCAGACACCAAACATCTGATCTGCTACATTTCAGATAGATTTGAGCTATATATAAGACAATGCCCAGCAAAAAAAAATCAGTGTTGAAATGCATGTGCATTTATCTGAAAGACAATATCCTGCAAGTGGCCTTCATATGAGACTTTAATCATTGATGCGTGTGGTAAGAGGCTAAGAATGCAGGCACATGAAGATGAATGTTTAAGCTATGACCTCACCAGTAGCCACACACAGATCAAGCAGCAGTTAAAGGAATAATCAGTCATACCGTTTCTGTGCTGTAGGGAAACCAAGATCCTCTGAACTGATGGTTTCTTTGTCAAGAAGCTCCATATTATCAGGGAGACGATGGTCAGCGTGCTAAGAGCCAGGAGACTGGGAATGATGATGAGTGCTAAAGGACCTGAGCTTTCCTCATCTGTGTATTCACACACAGAACAGAGAAGTGCACTGTTACCATAAATCATAGTCCTGTGTAAGCAGCTATTAAAGGATTACTCAGAATTCAGCCACATCCGTACTGTAAAGTATGTTTGATTATCATAGACAACGATGTTGATGAGTTTCCCTGTAACAGAAAGGCTGTTAACTCGAAACACACTTATAACAGAAGCCACTAATAGAACTTATAATAAGCCAGTTGCCAGAGAGATCAGGTTGAAAAAACACTGGAGTATTAATTTAACTTTGTTTTATTGGATAGTTGTTGGTATATAATGGTCAATGATAATGTCTCATTCCATCATCATGTTATTTGCAAATAACAGGGTAGCATAAGTGAGTAAAAATCATAATTATAAAAGGTGGTAAAAGTGCATTTGCCATTTACTGTCAGCATCATTACACTGTGGTATTTATAAAGCATACAGGTAGTTAATCACTCTAACTCTAACACTTTAATCATAATCATCAGGAATGCAACAATATGGGAATTCTGGGCTGATTCCAACATCTGATATTTTCCATGTGCATATCTGTGTATACAGTTTTTAAACAGTAGAAACCTGGACTAAATCCACCTGCATTAGCATTACAGAGAAATGTATCATTTACTTGTAGAAGTGTGATTTAAAGGGGAATTCCACAACATTTTTCAAAATGTCTGCATAATTCAGTTGCTGAGATGCTTCAGAGTGGTTTGATATGAAATGCTTCATTGTAGAGAAACTTAAGAGCTCAGAATTCTTTTCACTTGTGGTGATACTAAATTGATTTCAAATTACATGTGCGTTTTTAAATGTAATCTCGACGATGGTAAACCTGAAAAATTTTCTTTGGGGACTATTTTACCTCACAACATCCAGCATGTAACTCACTGCTATGGATGGATTGTTAAAAATAGGTTTTAAATCTAAACTTTAGATCAGAATTATTGTAAAACAATGTCTTGGGCACCAGGCGGCATATTCATAACCATTTCATGTACTAACTTTCTGTAAGGGGGCTTTTAGAGGTGGACTCCTCGTCCCTATTACCACCGCTGAGAACAATTCCGACTTGGCAAGTTTCTCAAGAACAGAACATTCCACACCAAACCACTGTGAATGACTTAATTATGCAGAAATTTAGATAAATCACGCTACAAAGCATGTTACACTGAAAACTAGTAATCTTAAAAGACATTCTCAACATGGAAAAGCAAATTTTCTAGCGCTTCTAGAGAAATGGGGCCCTAGTATGCTTGCTGACTACTGCTGGACCATCAGAAGACAATCCAGAAGCAAATCACCGCATAACTATTGTAGCTATTTATGTAACTTAATGTACGTTTTCTTGAATTTTTCAGTCTTATGTTACATAAAATGGTTGGTTGATAGAAAAAAAAAATCTAAAAACAGATTTGAATAATATTAGAATCACATTCTTTAGTTCATATGACAGAAAATCGTAACAATTATCTGGTATGATTCTGATATAATCATGTATTCCTAATAATCATGTGGGGATGTGGGGTGTAATAACTGACCTTGCTAATTCACACTGACATTTTAAATTGTTGGTGCTGTTATCATTAACTGTACTAACAGCAATTTTACAATGAAAGCTAGTAAACTTAAAATCATTGATCTCTCATCATTTGCTTGCTCGTATTATAGTCACCCTGTCAGAAAGAAGAGTCTCAGTCTTACCACATTTGAGGCTAGAGATGTTGCAAGCCACGTGCACGTCCATGGGAGGTGTACTTCAAGCATCTCTCATGACTGTCATGACAAAAGACAGGAGCATGTCTTTAACACATTACAATACAGTATCAAAAATCTAAAAATTAACATAACTAAATTTATAATTGTATGGATGATACGACTCCTCTGACAGTCTCTAATTTGCCACCTTTCATGAAAACCATGAAACAGGAAAGCACTGAAATAATAACTTTATGCTTAGAGTCAGATTTAGTGCAGATTCTGCAACATGCTGGTGTTGATCTTTCAGTTTTGGAGACTGAAATGGAGACTACTTAGGGTTTTATATGTTTATATGTTCAGGTAAAAATAAATAAGTAAAAGCATAAATAACAAAATAACTGTGATTAGCAGAGTGGCAGCATCTCTTAGTACAGAGGTTCTCAACCTTTTCCACCTCAAGTCCCATCTGTTTACCACTAGAAAGCATGAAGGCCCACAAGAAACAAAACTCATTATTTTTGGTTTTGAAATTTCATTTTTGGGAAATTGGACAACTTTGGAAAATATTGGAGTGGACAACAGAAAGGTCAGGTGTTTCTAGAGGCAAAGGCCAAAAAAATGGACAAAGCTGCTTTTGTGCACTGTTATTATGGGTTATTATGTATTAATGTTGTAAACTGTCTGAAAACATTTTATATTTCTTTTTTATTGATAAATCAATGATCACTGATTTTTATGACAAAGTGTCATCACAGGCCCACTATGGACCACTTGGCCCTCCTCAGTATAGGTCCAAGGACCACCAAGGGGTGCTTTGCGGCCCACAAAAAATTCTGCAATTAGTCAACTATTCGACTAGTCTGGAGAAATGCATAAAATGTTGAAAGTCTGTACAAATAATGGTTCCCAGCATAAATATTTGCTATTAGTCCTTCTGAAAAGACTGTTTATGTGGTTTATACACTGATCGGTTATTAAAATGAATTGTAATTCTGAGATAAGACAATGAGTGGGCTTATTAGGAACACAAGTGGGCTTTTGTTCAAGGGGCCCAGTTCAGACTTTCCATCTTTTTTGTTCTTTTTCTTTTTGTTTTCTTAAACAAATCATATAAAACTGGACTATTTTAACAGTGAGATTAACACTTTATGTCAAGGTGTCCCACCATAAGCTGACAATTCCACATGAAAAATACATTTATTCAGATTTAAGTGGCCTTATTTGGAGCTAGTTCAGGAGAAAGGTGGCAGTTGCGGGGGCAGCAGTGGACTAAAGCAGACAATTAGAGGCATAAAGTTGAGAATTTAAGAACTTCTTTCAAATGATGAGCACATTTTCCATTAAACATATTAACAGCAGTTTTTCCACATGCCTTAACAAGGTGTATTCGAAATGCATTCTCAATGAATTCTGAACACATGACCTTTGAAAACATTCTGAATGCAGTACATTCAGTATTCAGCATTCATCTTTACTTTTTAAAGTACTTTGCCCAAATCTGTCTACATAACAGTACAGGTTAAGACACGGAATAATTGTTAATTATGAATACATAGAAGGCGCTGATCATGATAGGCTGTGGAATAGACAGTCACCTCTAAAAGCATACAATGTAAAATCAATACATGTACAGCACCACATCATTCCTACCTTGCTCATGGCACCGGCCTTGAGTGAAAAGTCAGTCATTTTCCCAACACTGCCCTTCATTTTCTTGAGTGCCAGACAAACAAGAGGCAAGTTTCAGGCTTCATCTCCAGCCCTGAATGCTGGCTTTGGTTTTGACATTGAGAGCAGTGACCATGAGGGGGCCTTGGCAGCTTATCTCAGTTAATGATTGCCCAAAGCACACAGCGGGCAGCGCTGCTTTTGGGGCTAGTGTGTTTAACTTACCCCTGTCCAAGTCACATTTGTGTCACCTTGATAATAACATTGGACTAAGTGGACACTTAGAAGCTGTGTGAAGCTCTGTAGTCAGCTGGTGGTCCTGGTGTACCCCTGCTCTGTTTTTGCTGTTACTGTGCCTCCAACACACCTTATCCAGATCAGTTAATTAAAAAGCCCTTCCTGAGTCCGTTAGAGCAGAAAAAAAACAGTAAAATGTGGTGGACAGGCCCAGGGGAGGGCCAGGGTTGGGTTGGGAACCTGTGTAGTAGGCTAGCTAAAGGTAACTCAGACCCTGTTTTCTGTTTTAGGCCTTGTATTTGTGGGGTGTTTTTTCTCAAGAGCATTGGGTCTCATTCACCAATATCATCCTAAGTTTTTTCTTAAGTTTGTTCTTCAGAAAGGCCCTAAAAAGTCATTCTTAAACTGCAGAACTGTTTCCATCTTTGTGCTCTTGAGTGTGTGTAGATTCTGTTTTTACCTAATAACAATTCCCAATTAAAAAACACAGCAGTGAACATCAGAATCTTCATGAAAACTGTATAAGTAGGTTATAAGAAGAAATGTCCTCTTAAGAATGGTTGGTGAATGAGGCACATTGACACCAGTTTTCAACCTGGCTAAGGAAACTGAGCACTGTATCTTTCTGTTTCTCTCCAGGAACGTAATCATATAGTAAAATTACAGCACTACTCCAGTAGATGGCCCTATTGCACAACACCTTGAGAGAGGACCTCAGCCTTATCCATGTCAGGTTTCATGGCACAGTCTAAACAAGCATAAACAACTCTTTACACTTATAATCGTCTGTTCAGGTGGTCTGGAGATCACCACACATGTATAGCCTCAACATCGCTGTCATTCTTTCGTTCTTTCCTGTAATCTAGCTGCATGCATTACAGCTAACATAAAGATGGATGAAAAGTGGAAATCTATTGGACCAAGTTGCCAAAAACATTTCAGCTCCATTAGCATGGCTGTGTACTGCCAACAGCCAATGAGAACAAGTAAGCTACACAATCTTAAAAAAAGATGGTTCTTGGAGGGTTCTTTAGTAAATGCAGAACCATGAGCTCTATATAGAACCATTTCATCCTTCAGTGGTTCTTTAGATTGATGGAGAATGTGTTCAGTTCTATACAGAGCCTTTTTGAAAATAGTTCTATAGCACCAAACAGGGTTCTTTTACTGGCACAATGTCAAGCTTTTTGGTGCTATATAGAACCATTTTCAAATCTGAAGAACCATCTCACCATGCAAAGAACCATTTAAGCATGCAAATGGTTCTCTGTATGTTCACTGTTCTAAATAAAACCATTCCCTTTACTAAAGAACCCTTGAAAAAAACAACTTAGGTGTGTAGGAAACTTTCCAAACCATTATTAAGGCTACAAAACATATCAGGTAAAGCCATTTACAAAGTTAGTTAGAATTAATGACCCTATGTGTAGCTTCATTAGCGAATGTCATGTTTTTCCACAGTATCCCTCTCTGTGGCCCAAATGAAGCAAACTGTTAGTCTAGCGACTAAACTACCGAAAAACAGAACACGCGGCTGACGTTACTCTCAGGAAATGATGAAATAGCCTCTAGTTTGAAGCCACAGCTGTGAAAATGCCGTCCCGTCTACTCGTTTGACCCGCCAATAATGAGTTAACACTGTCATGGCGTTGGTTGTTTGCACTTGTGGATGTTATTATTTCCCACCCGTATTCAACAGTGCCCGCCCTCTCCGTGCTCGGATTGGCCAGTAATATTCCCTCCTCCGCTCGGATTGGCTAGTAGGGTAGTAGTAACCCTATATGGTTGAACAGCCCGTTTTCGACAGTTTATGAATTAGGATTTTTTAAAAATGTATTTCTTTTTTAATTAGAGGAAATATACGTACTGACAATGGCTGCTATGATAAGCATATCTGTTTGGGCAACATAATCTTATACACAAAGCTGTTAGATTTGGGAGCCGTAAGTGACTTGGGGGCCCAGTCATATTACTTTGTAATCAAGAATGAAAAAGAATTATTACTTCAGTCATTTTGGTCAGGGAAGAAGAAAGCCAACGTAAACGCAGACAAACAATAATTAACTATATACAACGGAAAATAAATATTTAAACAACTAATTATAAATACATACATACATAAATAAATAAATAAAATTTGTGTGTGCATCATTATTGCTTTCTTGATTTTTTAATTCAATTTTTTTTTTTCATTTTGGGAATTTTTTTAATTTTATATTTACTCTTGGTGCCCTAAGTGACTTTGACCAAGAAGCCCTAATACATTTTGAAATTTGAAAGACTCCTCTTTTTCATTCAGACACGTTTACAATTATGTATGAAGTTACATTTCAATAACATTTTTAATGAAAAAATAGCTAAATAGACAAATTTGGTCAGTAAACGCTGCTTGCCAGCCAATCCCAGCGTAAGAGGCGGGGCTTTGTCGGAATGCGGGTGGGGAAAGAAAAAACAAAGCCTTGTAAACCCCGCCCACTGGTCCTGGCTCACATCCCGTCCCCGCTCTGTCCCGTCTCCTCATTGGTGGACGAGGACGCCGCTCCCAGCTCCCTCCCTCTGCGCTGGTACAAGTGCTGAGGCGAGCGAAGACACAGAAGTTTCTCCGCTACTCTTTTTCGTTGAAGTGTCGTGAGCGGTCGGGCACAACCCGCTCCGCCGTGACGACGTGAGCCCAGACGTGAGGGGGCGTTTCTCGAGGGACTGGACGATAGGAAGAGGTCGTCTGGAGTGGACAGAGTCGAGGGGGAGGCGGGTAAATTTCGCCAAAACGGTCCCGCGAGCCAGGTAGTGTCGATAGCCGGTCTACCGGCAACAAGCGGCGGCTCCTGTCAGCGGAGCAGGTGCGAGGAGATCAAGTTTCTCGCGAAAGACTGGATGAAGGCGAACTCGAAACCTGCGGATATTCACTCCCCTGTCAGCGCAGGCGGCTCCATATAAACTGGAGATTTATGGGATACTGACACGCAGTGATCTTGACAAACTGACGGTTTGCTTTGCCTCTCTGTAGTTTATTAGTTTCCATGTCTTATAGTTACAACCTCTGTTAAATCATTACTTAAGAACCTGTTTGCCATTGCTTGGAGGACACATCCACCAAATCTGTTCCTCTGTGGTGGATACCAGTGGAAGTGTATGTGGAAATAAGCTTCAGGCTCTGTAAAGTAAGAGCGTTTCCTGGCTGTCATCTTTATCCTGTGGAATACCGGGACACCTGTGGGCCGCATCCACCTGGGTCGGACGGTGCTGGAATCAGTCTATTAGACTTGGGGGTGATGTTACCTACAGAGTTTTGAGAAATGGGAATGTTAGGCAGCGCTGACCTGCAGCCCGTGTGCCGAGCTTGAATAGGCTACTACATCCCAGAGAAAAGAGTGGCGTGCCACAGGGGACCGTACTAGGACATCTTCAGAAGCTAATCGGCAAAAGGGATTAGCCATGTCAAAGACACTGAAGAAGAAGAAACATTGGGCGAGCAAAGTGCAGGAGTGCGCCGTTTCTTGGGGGAACGGCGGCGAGCTCAGTTCTGTGGTGGAGATACGAGGGGGAGCGGAACACGGGGAGTTCCCCTACCTGGGCCAGGTGTTGTCCGAGGCCGTCGTGTGTCATGTGGGCAGGTTGCCCAGCCCTGGGGACGTGCTCCTGGAGGTGAACGGCACACCCGTGAGCGGCCTTACCAACCGAGACACCCTCGCCGTGATCCGCCACTTTCGGGAGCCCATCCGCTTGAAGACTGTGAAGCCAGGTTAGTTGTGATGCTGAACTCCATGCAAGTGCAAGGGTGGAGTGAATGGTTTTGGGGGGCACCTTCAGCCTCTTTTATCCTGGTTTTTCAAGGGAAGACCATTAACGGTTCTGAACATAGTCACAGTTTTCACTTTAAGTTTTATATAATTTGTCATTTAGCATAAATATTTGTCTGGTTGGTTTTCGCCTAGAGCCCCTGTGCAAGTGACATTTAACGTCCTTTATCTTTCCCACATTCAAATGTTTGTGTTCAGTTTGCATTAATTAATCTTATCGACCACTCAGGACGGAAATTGAGACCATCCATCATTTCTTCAGTGGTCTGACATTCCTAAATGGCCATTGCTAATGGATTGAATAAGTGTTTGCCGTGCATAGCAACCAAGATGATTGCATTCAAAGTGGTGTTGAATTGCTTTTAAATGCAGCACCTCAGGCTGGTCCACTGCTTGATTGCAGCTAAAAGGTTAGATTTTTGTCTGATCAGTTCTTTCGGCTGGCCAAACGAATTTGTTTAGTTACCTGCGGGCTTTCTGTGTTTACCTTCGTCACGTTACGCACACGGAGAGCATGCAACATGCTGACGTTGGGCTGCTTTTGCGCGTAATTGACCCGTGTCATCCGGTGAGTGCCTTGGCCGTGGGCTTAAGCTGCAAATGGGAGTTTCATAAGAGCGCGATGCGTGTGGAAGTGTGACTGGAGCTTATGCTGCTGAATAGAAATAATTAGCTCGCAAATAGGCTCTGTAAATAGCAGCTGAGATACATGCCTTTAGGACACTGGAGGATCAGATGTGTACGTCCGCGCGTGTGCGCCTGCCTGGGATCGGGCATACAAGTGTGAGAGAGAGAGAGAGAGAGTGAGGTCAAACGAGCAGCATAATTTGTGAGTGTTTCTTTGACTGTGTGTGTCTGTGGGGTTTGCTGCTTCATCATCATCATCGTCATCATCATCATCACATGTCTGCTTGAGTGAACACCGACAGGCCTCGTTACTCAGGGCACCCTAGGAGACAGCGCACACACACACACACACACACACACACACACACCTTGTCCACTCATCTGGGAACCTCATAAACCCCTTAAGCATGTCGCGCTACTAAAGTGCTGTCTGTAATCATCTTTGACCACAAGCACAGATGTTGCGTACATTCCCACCTTTCCCCTTTCCCCCGTAACGCAGAACCTCTTGCCTGTAGCAGCAGCACAGCTGGTTTTCTGTCCGTGCACTCGTGTGCTGTAAGTGCACTTTGTGCTCTTAACTGAGAGCTGGTCGAGTGCACTCTGAGCACACAGGTACGGGGATTGAAATAAAGCCCGTCTCTGTCTAATGAAGTGCCTTTCTAATGAGAGGTTAGCACATCATGTGTTGTCTTCATATAGCATGCTTTGTAATGAGTAGCTGCCTCAGTAGTGCTGGCTGATAGATTGTCTATACTGGTATTAGTGTTGCAGAACAATATTGATTTTCAGTTTTATTTAGCAAAAACAGGATGTTGCCTCTGCTAAGAGTACTGGAAGCTTTGGCACTAGACAAATGGAACTGTCCTTTTTCCACTGGCCACTGGTTTAGTATCAAACGTTCCAGTTTTATGGTTCTTGGTACCTGCTTAACACTGAAACCACGATGGTACTCAAAGGTGTTCTCAGTCTTTAGTAACACTGAAGCCAATGACAGTTTATCAAACTCTCTACTTTTCCAGATGAGGTTGAAGCCACCAAGCACAATTACAAGACAAATAAGAGCACAAAATGTAAACCCGAATGTTGATGTAATGATTGATAATTTTAGAATTATTGCTGTAATAAGTATAAGAATTATTACAGAGTTCGCTCTGTGACAGGCTTTATGCTCATTTTATCACTCAACTGAGTAAATTATAAGTTTTGCTTGATTCTCCACACGATTCTGTCTAATTGTAGACTTTGTGTGAGTGCTGAAAAGTGTATGTGCGTCATTTCATATCAACAAGTTAAGCCAAGTAGCAAGCAAACTAGCTAATTAGCTGAATGAGCTTTTATCTATGGTAGCTGATGCTAACAATAATGTTGCAAAGTCTTTACATTTCCAGGTGAAGATAAAGCAACCAGGCAGTATTATATGACAAAAAAGAGCACCAAAATGTAAACTGGGATGTTGATGTGCTGATTGCTGTTTTTAGAATTACTTCAGAGTTTATTCTCTGACATTAGCTAGCTAGGAAGCTAACACTGTGCGTTTAGAATTTGTGCTAGCCTCCACAGAAGGGGTGTTAATGCTAATTTTCTCACTAGACAGAGGAAAATATGAGATTTTCTCAATTCTACATCTGATTCTGTACAATTGTAGAGCGCAAAACAGAGCAGTACATTGTATCATGTCAGCCAACAAGTTAAGCTAACTAGCAATCAAGGTAGCAAATTAGCTAAATTAGAGTTTATTAGTTCCCATTAGTAGCGTGACAGGGTCCTTTTTGTTGATATAGGTGGGGTTCGAATCCAGGCCCACTGCTGGTGTCCTGTTTTCGCTACACATCCACACTGTTCCCTGCATTTTCAGTAACGGCTGCAAAGTGAGCCAGACGAAAGGTTTAGTTATAGCATTTCCCTCTGATCATTTTAAGTCTGTACAAGCCGCCAGGCTTACAGTTTAGAGGTGAGTCCAAGTCTAATTGATTCAATTACACTCTTAAATCCCTGGTTTGCTGTGCTGCGCTGGCTAATGACTCAGCGAAACGTGGAGAGGTGTTGACACATGAAAGCAGTGCCTTTCTGCTTGTGCTCTGTGAAAATGTTATCTCAGTCTCTGACCCAAGGGGCTCGACACCCTTCTGAAAACGGCAGCAGGGCATTCAGATGTGAATAGTCAGTAGCCCGGGCTTAGATCCATTCCTTTAAATTTGCTCAGCTAAGTGGACACAGGAATTACCAATATATTGACATGCTGTTTCAGCATAGGGACGTCCCATTGATTTGCAATGAATGTTTGAACAAGTCCAACTTGTTCCCTGCCTTTGAATCCACAGTGCTCTTGTGTGTGTGCCTTTCCTTCCTGTTGCTCAGTGCTCATGTTTAATTCACTCATCCTCAATCATTGATGAGCCTTCCTTGTTTCTTAGAACAGGCTAGTTCAAAGCATCGAGGGTTACCAGGAGACCTCGGCGCTTTAAACTTGAGCTTAGGTGCCACGCAACCTTCAGCACCCTCGCCAGCTCTTGTGGAACTGGACGAATCACTTGATACGCCGCCGTGAATTACTCTCTTAGGTTCTATACTGGATGCCCTTCTGGAAAGAGCAGTTAATGACTAGGTTTTAGGATGTAAAGAACTACAGAACATCTGATGTTCAGAGCAATCAAATGGTCTACAAAAGATACAATGTGTCGGGGCCCGTGCGTAGATGTGATCGTTAGACCTGTCACAGTTATTACATAACCGCCTGATCGCAATTATTTGAGCTGAGCTTAATTATTTTAACCCTGCTGCCGTTATTTTCCACAGTTGTTGCCTTTCACAATCTGAGGTTTATGTTGCAGCAAGCAGAATGTCAATTTGGCACATTTGCATCTGATAAGTGTAAAACAAGCAGAAAATACATGTAATGAGATGTTATCTTACAAAGACAGCAAAAGTTTTAACTTCTGACTTGTGATTTAACCTTGGAGAGCAGTGGTGTGTAGTATTTGTTTATTTGAGCTTGAGCTGTTTTGTCCTCAGATCGAGCTACTGGGTATCAACGGATATAAAGCAAGATAGCTAATCAGCCAATTTGGTCACTTTGGACTTGGCACTGTAATAGTTGCATATAGTGAACAACACAAAAATGAAGTTGTTCATTGAAAAGTTTTATATGGCAGTAAATTTTCAGCTCAGTTTTTAGATTTGACAGGCCTGATGGTAGTCAGTTAGTTGTAAACCATTTACATTTTGTCCACTAGCATCTACCATGATGATAAGAAACTGCGACTGCTTTTGAGGCTGATGAGTAAGGCTGCATGATGTGAACGAAAATAATAGTAGTGTGATTATACTACACAATATTCTGATTGTGAGATGCCTTGCGATGTATTAAAAGCAGATTTATGAACTAATAATGAGAAACCTCATCGGGAACTTGTTCAACGCTGTTAAATAAATATAGGTAAAAAGTAGAAATTGAGATTTAATCCATCTGGTTAGCATTATGGGGAAAATATACAAATAGGTTTACAAATGGAGTGAAAAATGTATCATTTTTATAGTGAAATCGCAACTTGAAAGAGTGCAGTTCTCAAGAGCTGCACATTTAATTATAGCCTATTTTTGTAAACAGTGTTGTAATGTTATAAGGTTTTAATGAGTAAATGTATGCTAGTCACAATGTTGGGTGATGTTAGACTTATCAGAAGCAACCAGACACCCATGAGCTGTGACATCACAACCACAGCTAACTGGCAGTCTGGTGTACTTTGTCCAGCATTCAGTGATCGCAATTTAAATCGCAGTTACAATATTGGTCATTAAAATTGTGATTAGGTATTTTAGCCAAATGGTTCAGCCCTGGTTACAAATGCAGTAAAATAAATAAAATGCACACATTTTAGCACAGTGGCCCAGCGTCGTCTAAACGTTCTGCTCTTCCAATACAGTAAGTACATCACCAAATGGCGATTTGAAACATCAGTCAGATCTAAACATCTCTCCAATGCTGATTTTAACTAATTACCTGCTGATACCGATATGATTTCAGTATCCTTGTGTATCCCTCACCTCAGCACACAAACAACAATGTGCTTGGTTAGAAGGCTGTGATATAAGTGTTACAAAAGCTGATATCACAATAACAATTAACAAGCGATATATTGAGCAGCTCTACTGCTGAGTTTAGCAAATGTGCTCTCCCTGCACAGGTCTAGGCTGGATAACCTGGTGGGTGGTTGGCTGGATTTTGTTCTACTTTGAAATTCTTTTGGAGGATGACTGAAACAATTGCACCGCAGTCACGCAGCTCTCTTGCAAATGGAAATGCCAGTATTGTTAGACTTCAGCTGCGCGACTACTGATGCGATGCTCTCGCAGGGAATTGAATATTTCATCTTAAGACATAATTGCACTGTGAACAGCCAATTCCTACAAGGCTCTGAAACGCATCCAAAAATGATTTTCAGGCTAATCCAGGTGTTAATTAGCATGGATGCAAGTTGAATATTTCCCTATTTTGTTGTTTCTTTACCTTTTTTTTTCCCCTAATTTTTTGCCAAATTGACATTTTATTTTTTGCAGAAGTCCTCTTGGAGTAACACGCTTCTTCAAAGAGCAGCCTAATGACGGTTTCCTCGCTGACTTGAGATGTATTAAAAATTAACTCATTCCTTCAGATCAGTACAGATGAACAGTTTCAGCATCTAAATTTTATGACCACAAATTGAAAAACTGAATTTAGAATGGGACGCCCAGGGCTAACAAGTGTCCTGCCTCCTTACTGAGCTGTTCCACAGGTTTGCCTGCTGTGCAGTGAGTCTGGGGGTTCGTGGCGGTCCCCTGTCATCCTCAGCAGACTCATTTCCGTCATGAACACTGTGCTCTTGCTCGTTGCTCCTATTATTGTTTTCCTTATAAAGGTGTAGTCTGGGGAACAAAATCTAATTTAATCAATTTTCCACCTTATCCCAAAGATAGTTAATCCAAGACCTGTTTGGTGTCTGATAGGCTTGTGATCCACCACTGTTTGATCGCACCCTCGAGCCATCGCCAGTTGTAGATACTATTATGGGGTGGAGGGGAATGGACTATGCAGGCCGCTTTCAGAAGGCGTTTTCAGAGTGCACAGAGAAAGGAACCGTAAAAACAGACTGCAGGCTGCTCCTTATGTGACAGACTGAAGATCCTCTTAATCAATATCTGTGGCACCTTTCTAAAATAACCCATTTCAGCGTGGCAGGTTATGTAGTAACACCACACTACCTGTCTTGCCTGCTCAAATGAAAGAAAATAAACATGCTGACTGCTCGGAAACTTACTGGTTAACTTAGTTCTTGGTATGGTTTGCTAGTTTTTGGTATGGTAGATGGTTCATTCTATAGGTTTAATAAATCATGTGTTTACAGCCTGTAAATGGTTTCATGTTACATTAATAAAACGGCTGAAACTTAACCATGTGAAGAAGTCAAAAGGCTACTGTTACTGTAGCTGTGTGTTATCTTTTTTAATAACTGATGTAATCACAATGTAAAAACATTTTCAGCTCCTGTTAATGTTTGTTGAAGGAAGCCATTTGGTGCGCTTAAAGCTGCAGCACAGCTTTATCAGTGTAACAAGCTCAACAACTGGAATGAAAAAAATATCTACCTCGTGCTGATACAGAATGCTTTAAAGCAATATTATGGCTAATTCAGGACATCGTCAGACCGTGGAAGGCGTGTTTTTGAACAGTTACGTTTTCCAAGTTGATTGATGAATGCGGTGGATGGAACTAGTGTCATTTGGCTCATGTCTAGTGTGTTATATTTGCTTTTTTTAGTATTGCACTGAAGTACAAAGCTCATTAGCTTTTTACTGGAGCTACGAGGCTAACACATATTGGAATCATGTACTTTGCCTGTTAGCATTGTGCAAACTATATGCCTAAATCATCACATGTGAGTCTCAAGGCACACCAATAATGTCTTTACTCTATCAGCATCCTCTTCCTCCCATCTTTCCTCTCGTTTGTATCCCTCTATGTTCTAAAAGTTCTCTCGCTCCTACCAGTGGCTAATTTTCAGCCATACAGTTTAGCAAGTTATTAAGGAGATCAATGGATGCAATTCAGCATGTGGTTTATGGGCTGTGAGACATAAGCAGGATGCTTGGAGAGAGAGATTGGGGATTAAATCACTTCTGTTCTCATTGAAGCAGCCCTCTTGCGGAGAGGCGTCCTATTAGCGTTGCTACTTTGGCTTGAGAATTACAGTCATGGCCTATAAGCGGACTGCGGCATCTTGGCCTAGTTGGGCCGGACACTGCTTTGTCATGTTACAGGCAGGCATGTCCTGTCTCCAGGGCACGTCTTGTCCAGTGACTCGTTCCTGCAGTTGTTGCACCCGCTCACTTGTGCAGCGGTGCTGCTTCCAGGCATTGTGGTCATTGAAGAACAGAGGAAGGGTGGTAGGCGAAATGAGTGGGTCATTAGTCAGTGGGAAACAGGTCAAGTTACAATAGCAGTTATGTCACGCTTCTGTGTGGTGTTGGCTCGGGCTTATGTGTTTTGAAAGAGATATCATGTTGTTGTGCTGTCACCATGGTGACCTCTTGTGCTCGCCTTATCACAGGGGAACAGCGGCAGTGCCAAGGTCTCCAGCAAAAGCATTAAGATCCTCAAATATCTGCAATTCATTAGCCTACCCCACTTAGATATCCTCTTAGCAGATTTTGTTAGGCCTCTGAACAGCAGCCCTGTGTTTTCTGAAAGGAACTGAGGTCTCTAGATGTTTGCGCTTACCAGCCACTTTTATTAGAAAGACCAACAATTTGTAGGCCCACCTTGTTGATGTACAGTCAGAGTTCTTACAGGAAAGTCTAGCCACACAATGACCGTCTTGGCAACAACTCCCGTGCAGTTATCTGAAACTGAATACCACAAAACATGCTTGAAATCATGACAGCATAAATAGTTTGTAGTGTTTGGCTCAAATAACACAGCAAAACGCATTTTAAAGCTCGTTCTGGCTGCTGCATCTGTGCATATCTCCACAAAGAAGGGGAGCTTTTCTCTCTTGTGATTGGCTCTTTTTATTGAGGGGCGGGGCTGTCTCCGTGAACAGACAGCATGTTAAAC